>NC_092105.1:16018670-16158670 GCF_045679555.1 Salvelinus alpinus | reverse complement strand
ACCCCACACATAAAATTATCTATAAGGTCCCTCAGTCGAGCAGTGAATTTCAAACACAGATTCAACCACAAAGACCAGGGAGATTTTCAAATGCCTCGCATTGAATATCTCTTTGAGCATGGTGAAGTTATTAATCACACTTTGGATGGTGCATCAATACACCCAGTCACTACAAAGATACAGGGGTCCTTCCTAATTTAGTTGCTGGAGAGGAAGGAAACCACTCAAGGATTTCACCATGAGGCAAATGGGGACTTTAAAACAGTTACAGAGTTTCATGGCTGTGATAAAACTGAGGATGGATCAACAACATTTTAGTTACTCCACAATAGTAACCTACATGACAGAGTGAAAAG
Source organism: Salvelinus alpinus (assembly GCF_045679555.1). NCBI lineage: Eukaryota > Metazoa > Chordata > Actinopteri > Salmoniformes > Salmonidae > Salvelinus > Salvelinus alpinus. The sequence continues at coordinate 16,158,314 of NC_092105.1, read as the reverse complement.
AAGGAAGCCTGTACAGAATAAAAATATTCAAAAAATGCATCCTGTTTGCAATAAGGCACTAAAGTAAAACTGCAAAAAATGTGACAAAGAAACATTATTTATGTCTAGAATACTAAGCGTTATGTTTGGGGCAAATCCAACACAACACATCACTGAGTACCTCTCTTCATATTTTCAAGCATGGTGGTGGCTGCATCATGTTATGGGTATGCTTGTCAATGGCAAGGACTAGGGAGTCTTTTGGGGATAAAAATAAACTAAATAGAGCAAAGCACAGGCAAAATCCTGGAGGAAAACAGCTTGAAAGTCTATGGCAAGACTTAAAAATGGCTCTCTAGCAATGATCAACAACCAACTTGATACACTTGAAGAATTTTCAAAATAATAAATGTGCAAATATTGTACAATTCAGGTGTGCAAAGCTCTTAGAGACTTACCCAGAAACACTCACAGCTGTAATCGCTGCCTAGTTGGTAAGTTAGCCTAGTTGGTTTAGCCACAGAAAAAGTGAGCAACCTTTCTGCTAGCCATGATTGGCTGAGATAATTTTTTATTTTATTTTTTATTTCACCTTTATTTAACCAGGTAGGCTAGTTGAGAACAAGTTCTCATTTGCAACTGCGACCTGGCCAAGATAAAGCATAGCAGTGTGAACAGACAACACAGAGTTACACATGGAGTAAACAATAAACAAGTCAATAACATGGTAGAAAAAAGAGAATCTATATACAATGTGTGCAAAAGGCATGAGGTAGGCAATAAATCGAATAATTACAATTTAGCAGATTAACACTGGAGTGATAAATCATCAGATGATCATGTGCAAGAAGAGATACTGGTACTGGTGTGCAAAAGAGCAGAAAAGTAAATAAATAAAAGCAGTATGGGGGGTGAGGTAGGTAAATTGGGTGGGTAGTTTACAGATGGACTATGTACAGCTGCAGCGATCGGTTAGCTGCTCGGATAGCAGATTTTTAAAGTTGTTGAGGGAGATAAAAGTCTCCAACTTCAGAGATTTTTGCAATTCGTTCCAGTCGCAGGCAGCAGAGAACTGGAAGGAAAGGCGTCCAAATGAGGTTTTAGCTTTAGGGATGATCAGTGAGATACACCTGCTGGAGCGCGTGCTGCGGGTGGGTGTAGCCATCGTGACCAGTGAACTGAGATAAGGCGGCACTTTACCTAGCATAGCCTTGTAGATGACCTGGAGCCAGTGGGTCTGACGACGAACATGTAGCGAGGGCCAGCCGACTAGGGCATACAGGTCGCAGTGGTGGGTCGTATAAGGTGCTTTAGTAACAAAACGAATGGCACTGTGATAAACTGCATCCAGTTTGCTGAGTAGAGTGTTGGAAGCTATTTTGTAGATGACATCGCCGAAGTCGAGGATCGGCAGGATAGTCAGTTTTACTAGGGTAAGTTTGGCGGCGTGAGTGAAGGAGGCTTTGTTGCGGAATAGAAAGCCGATTCTTGATTTGATTTTGGATTGGAGATGTTTGATATGAGTCTGGAAGGAGAGTTTGCAGTCTAGCCAGACACCTAGGTACTTATAGATGTCCACATATTCTAGGTCGGAACCGTCCAGGGTGGTGATGCTAGTCGGGCGTGCGGGTGCAGGCAGCGAACGGTTGAAAAGCATGCATTTGGTTTTACTAGCGTTTAAGAGCAGTTGGAGGCCACGGAAGGAGTGTTGTATGGCATTGAAGCTCGTTTGGAGGTTAGATAGCACAGTGTCCAAGGAAGGGCCGGAAGTATATAGAATGGTGTCGTCTGCGTAGAGGTGGATCAGGGAATCGCCCGCAGCAAGAGCAACATCATTGATGTATACAGAGAAAAGAGTCGGCCCGAGAATTGAACCCTGTGGTACCCCCATAGAGACTGCCAGAGGACCGGACAACATGCCCTCCGATTTGACACACTGAACTCTGTCTGCAAAGTAGTTGGTGAACCAGGCAAGGCAGTCATTAGAAAAACCGAGGCTACTGAGTCTGCCGATAAGAATATGGTGATTGACAGAGTCGAAAGCCTTGGCCAGGTCGATGAAGACGGCTGCACAGTAATGTCTTTTATCGATGGCGGTTATGATGTCGTTTAGTACCTTGAGCGTGGCTGAGGTGCACCCGTGACCGGCTCGGAAACCGGATTGCACAGCGGAGAAGGTACGGTGGGATTCGAGATGGTCAGTGATCTGTTTGTTGACTTGGCTTTCGAAGACCTTAGATAGGCAGGGCAGGATGGATATAGGTCTGTAACAGTTTGGGTCCAGGGTGTCTCCCCCTTTGAAGAGGGGGATGACCGCGGCAGCTTTCCAATCCTTGGGGATCTCAGATGATACGAAGGAGAGGTTGAACAGGCTGGTAATAGGGGGTGCGACAATGGCGGCGGACAGTTTCAGAAATAGGGGGTCCAGATTGTCAAGCCCAGCTGATTTGTATGGGTCCAGGTTTTCCAGCTCTTTCAGAACATCTGCTATCTGGATTTGGGTAAAGGAGAAGCTGGGGAGGCTTGGGCGAGTAGCAGCGGGGGGGGCGGGGCTGTTGGCCAAGGTTGGAGTCGCCAGGAAGAAGGCATGGCCAGCCATTGAGAAATGCTTGTTGAAGTCTTCGATTATCACGGATTTATCGGTGGTGACCGTGTTACCTAGCCTCAGTGCAGTGGGCAGCTGGGAGGAGGTGCTCTTGTTCTCCATGGACTTTACAGTATCCCAGAACTTTTTGGAGTTAGAGCTACAGGATGCGAATTTCTGCTTGAAAAAGCTGGCCTTTGCTTTCCTGACTGACTGCGTGTATTGGTTCCTGACTTCCCTGAACAGTTGCATATCGCGGGGGCTCTTCGATGCTATTGCAGTTCGCCACAGGATGTTTTTGTGCTGGTCGAGGGCAGTCAGGTCTGGAGTGAACCAAGGGCTATATCTGTTCTTGGTTCTGCATTTTTTGAACGGAGCATGCTTGTCTAATATGGTGAGGAAGTAACATTTAAAGAATGACCAGGCATCCTCAACTGACGGGATGAGGTCAATATCCTTCCAGGGTACCCGGGCCAGGTCGATTAGAAAGGCCTGCTCGCAGAAGTGTTTTAGGGAGCGTTTGACAGTGATGAGGGGTGGTCGTTTAATGAGTGGGCTGGACATGCCGAGAGATGAGTTTGGATTGGTCTACCATATAGCATGTGTCTGTCTATTGGAGCTGGTCAGTATGTTTAGGTAATCGTGTCGAACGTGGCTTTAACATTTTTTTTATCACGTAGTAAAACTGCATAAACCTTATATCAAGTTAACATTATCTGGCTGGGTCGCTAGCTAACATTATGTGTATGATCTTATTCTTCGTATCTCAGACACATTTGATTGACTAGTTATAGCCATGGAACCTGGTTGGTTAGCTACCTGCAGATTCATGCAGGGTAGTAACATCATGAGTTGTGATTATGGTCCATTGTTTACCTAGCTAGCTAGCTACATGTCTTAACAAAAGACTCCACTCTAATTTTGACAAAGTATTTTCATTTCAAGTTAGTGTACTGTTAGCTAGCTAGCTAACGTTAGCTGGCTGGCTCGCTAACTAACGTTACGTCATGCATTGGGATTCATTGTTTACCTAGCTAGCTATCTAGCTACACTTAACAAAAGACTCTCATCTTAGTGTGCCAGAGCGTAGAATAACTGATGCATTTTTGAACGCTCAACACCCGTTGAATATGTCCGGTGTCAGTAAACGTTGGCAACAAAGTGTAATTCAATTGTTGCCAGCAGCACAATTACACCACCAACGCTCTGGATAACATGAAAAAAGCATAACCAGCTCTGCTAGGGCAGGTAAAATGGTCAGAGTGAGGTGTTCTCTCATTATGTGTCTGGAAGTAGCTAGCCAATGTTAGCCAGTTAGCTTGGGTGCTTGACTGTCGTTGTGAGGTCAGAGCTTTCGGGAACAACCCTACTTATTGGCCAGAGCGTCCAGTGTGCGCTCTGAACGCAAAACCACAGATAGAGCAATGGGGCGAGTAATGTTCATTGAGCTGTTCTCTCTTTTAGATGTCTGGAAGAAGCTGGCAAGGTAGTACAGAACGGTTGGATCAACCCTTAAAGAGATGGGCGGGGCTAAGGCTTCAGAGGGTGTGAACAATGCTGAATGGGTGGAGACAAGGAAGGACTCTCCAATAGTAGTACTGTTTTCTCAAAAGTGAATTTACAAGTTGATCAACCTTCAAAGCAGAATCGCTTTCCCATTTTTTCTTCAAATGCGGTGTATGATATACCATTTAGTGGCTCCGAGGTTCTACTTTTATCCAATGTAAAAAACTGAACTTCAAATGTTGCTACATAAGACAGAATCCAGGTTGTGAGTCACAAACGTGGAATAAATCAAGGGGACATAATACTTTTTGATGCCGCTGTAAATCGTTTCAAATTCCTTATATTAAGCAAACCAGACAGCACGATGTTCTTGTTTTTTTAAATGTATGGATAGCTAGAGGCACATTCCAACACTCAGACATAATTTACAAACAAAGTATTTGTGTTCAGTGAGTCCGTCAGATCAGAGACAGTAGGGATGACCAGGGATGTTCTCTTGATAAGTATGTGAATTAGACCACATTTTCCTGTCCTGCTAAGCATTCACAATGTAACAAGTACTTTTTTGTATCCCTGCAGCCTGTGTCCCTGCAGTATCCCTGCAGCCTGTGTCCCTGCAGCCTGTATATCTGCAGCCTGTATCCCTGCAGCCTGTATCCCTGCAGCCTGTGTCCCTGCAGCCTGTTTCCCTGCAGCCTGTATCCCTGCAGCCTGTATCCCTGCAGCCTGTATCCCTGCAGCCTGTATCCCTGCAGCCTGTATCCCTGCAGCCTGTATCCCTGCAGCCTGTGTCCCTGCAGCCTGTGTCCCTGCAGCCTGTATCCCTGCAGCCTGTAACCCTGCAGCCTGTAACCCTGCAGCCTGTATTCCTGCAGCCTGTAACCCTGCAGCCTGTATCCCTGCAGCCTGTATCTCTGCAGCCTGTATCCCTGCAGCCTGTATCTCTGCAGCCTGTATCCCTGCAGCCTGTATCCCTGCAGCCTGTATCCCTGCAGCCTGTATCTCTGCAGCCTGTATCCCTGCAGCCTGTAACCCTGCAGCCTGTATCCCTGCAGCCTGTATCCCTGCAGCCTGTGTCCCTGCAGCCTGTGTCCCTGCAGCCTGTGTCCCTGCAGCCTGTATCCCTGCAGCCTGTATCCCTGCAGCCTGTATCCCTGCAGCCTGTGTCCCTGCAGCCTGTGTCCCTGCAGCCTGTGTCCCTGCAGCCTGTGTCCCTGCAGCCTGTGTCCCTGCAGCCTGTGTACCTGCAGCCTGTGTCCCTGCAGCCTGTGTCCCTGCAGCCTGTGTCCCTGCAGCCTGTGTCCCTGCAGCCTGTATCCCTGCAGCCTGTGTCCCTGCAGCCTGTGTCCCTGCAGCCTGTATCCCTGCAGCCTGTAACCCTGCAGCCTGTAACCCTGCAGCCTGTATTCCTGCAGCCTGTAACCCTGCAGCCTGTATCCCTGCAGCCTGTATCTCTGCAGCCTGTATCCCTGCAGCCTGTATCTCTGCAGCCTGTATCCCTGCAGCCTGTATCCCTGCAGCCTGTATCCCTGCAGCCTGTATCTCTGCAGCCTGTATCCCTGCAGCCTGTAACCCTGCAGCCTGTATCCCTGCAGCCTGTAACCCTGCAGCCTGTATCCCTGCAGCCTGTATCCCTGCAGCCTGTGTCCCTGCAGCCTGTGTCCCTGCAGCCTGTGTCCCTGCAGCCTGTATCCCTGCAGCCTGTATCCCTGCAGCCTGTGTCCCTGCAGCCTGTGTCCCTGCAGCCTGTGTCCCTGCAGCCTGTGTCCCTGCAGCCTGTGTACCTGCAGCCTGTGTCCCTGCAGCCTGTGTCCCTGCAGCCTGTGTCCCTGCAGCCTGTGTCCCTGCAGCCTGTATCCCTGCAGCCTGTGTCCCTGCAGCCTGTGTCCCTGCAGCCTGTGTCCCTGCAGCCTGTGTCCCTGCAGCCTGTAACCCTGCAGCCTGTAACCCTGCAGCCTGTGTCCCTGCAGCCTGTAACCCTGCAGCCTGTAACCCTGCAGCCTGTGTCCCTGCAGCCTGTGTCCCTGCAGCCTGTATCCCTGCAGCCTGTATCCCTGCAGCCTGTATCCCTGCAGCCTGTATCCCTGCAGCATGTGTCCCTGCAGCCTGTATCCCTGCAGCCTGTATCCCTGCAGCCTGTGTCCCTGCAGCCTGTATCCCTGCAGCCTGTGTCCCTGCAGCCTGTATCCCTGCAGCCTGTATCTCTGCAGCCTGTATCCCTGCAGCCTGTATCCCTGCAGCCTGTGTCCCTGCAGCCTGTATCCCTGAGGTAAGATCACAGCAAGATCCAGATTACTGCTTCAGCTGGTTGTGGAGTCACGGATTCCCATTCCATTCCTTTTAATTAGCTAATGAGCTAATGAACTCTGCGTACACACACATTTGATTGAAGAGAGTCAGAAAACGCCTGAAGCACAAATGACAGATCTAAGACTCTACAGGAACTTAGTGGAGTTAACTAATCAACCACTCTGGAATACAGGAAGTTAGTGGAGTTAACTAATAAACCATTCTGGGATACAGGAAGTTAGTGGAGTTAACTAATCAACCACTCTGGGATACAGGAAGTTAATGGAGTTAACTAATCAACCACTCTGGGATACAGGAACTTAGTGGAGTTAACTAATCAACCACTCTGGGATACAGGAAGTTAATGGAGTTAACTAATCAACCACTCTGGGATACAGGAACTTAATGGAGTTAACTAATCAACCACTCTGGGATACAGGACCTTAATGGAGTTAACTAATCAACCACTCTGGGATACAGGAACTTAGTGGAGTTAACTAATCAACCACTCTGGGATAAGGACCTTAATGGAGTTAACTAATAAACCACTCTGGGATACAGGAACTTAATGGAGTTAACTAATCAACCACTCTGGGATACAGGAACTTAATGGAGTTAACTCTGGGATACAGGAAGTTAATGGAATGAATGAATGAGTAAACTGTTCCTCTGCTGAGCGGCCCAACTAGGGAGAGCTCTAAATGACCTCTGACCCTACAGTACAGCAGGCTATGAAAGGGACTGGTTATTCACTAGCAATATAGCCTACAAAACAACAACAACCGCTGGTGACAAGCAAGGCAGAGGAATACATTCATGTAATGCAATTTAATAGGAGTTGTATTGAAAAGGAGGGTTGGTTTGATTTAGGAGACAGTATATACAAGGAACTAGTCTGACTCCCAGATGAGGGATGTAACCGTTTGACCGTAACGTTCTGACTGATGGTCACTGGTGTGTTGGTAACTGTGGTCATGGTCCACTGTTTCTGGTCAAAAACGGCGCACACACACACACAAATGATTTATCATTAGGTCTGGGATGTGTCCTCTCAACACATGCACGCCTTCATTACTGTTCATTACACGGCCTGTGAGTGTGTGTGTGCCTGCGTGTGTAGTGTGTGTGGGTCTATGTGTGTGAGTGTGTGTGTGTGTGTGCCTGTGTGTGTGTGTGTAAGTGTGTGTGTGTCATTTAGCCTGGAAGAACTATCCAGATCAGGCTGTTGTTCCGGCAGCGACTGACTGCCTCCCATTATCAGCCTGTCAGGCCGTAACGTTCCACTTGCGGGATTAATAAAGCTGAAATGAGCGAGGGACGTGGCCGCGGGAAGATGTTTGGGGATGGGGGTGCTTTCGTTTGTTTATTATTCTGATTGTTCAGGGGGCGCTGCAGCCCCCGTACTTCCCGCGGCCACGGCCGTTTCATGTCCCAGTGGAATCTGGACCGTCATATTCATCTCTGTCTCTATATATCCTCCCCTGTCTAGGAAACGCTCTCTCTCCCTCTTTCCCTCCCTCCCACAAATGATTTTATTTTCACTGAAACTTAAGGTGATGAGGATTCCGTGTTAATCACAGAGAACCCATAGACACCTACTTGCCTGTGTGAGTAGCTGTCCATGCTACTGTGGTGCTGAAACCAAGGATGTAGTCCTATAATGTACTGTATTGTATACTATCTATGGTGGTAAATAGCACTTACGATTTAGGTATTGATTCAAATCGATATGAATCATGTTCAGCTACGTATTGTTACTTATTTGATAAGGTTCTGAAGGATCTCATAAATGGTGTAGTAATTTTGTACAAAATAAAAAGACATTGGAAATCCTGTGCTATTAATGGACGGACCATTATGGCACTAAAAGCACGTATCATCTCAGCACAAATAAAGAAACACCCTACGTAACCTTATTACCAATGCAGAGATAATATTCCTCACAGCTCACACACTTTATTCAGCTGCCAGCAAGCTGTCATCTAGCAGGAAACAGAGATTGTGAGAGAGAAAGAGAGAGAGAGAGCAAGAGAGAGACCGAAAGAGAGAGAGAGAAAGTAAGAGAGAAAGAGAGAAAGTAAGAGAGAGAGAGAAAGTAAGAGAGAGACCGAAAGAGAGAGAGAGAAAGTAAGAGAGAGAGAGAAAGTAAGAGAGAGACCGAAAGAGAGAGAGAGAAAGTAAGAGAGAGAGAGAAAGTAAGAGAGAGACCGAAAGAGAGAGAGAGAGCAAGAGAGAGACCGAAAGAGAGAGAGAGAAAGTAAGAGAGAGACCGAAAGAGAGAGAGAAAGTAAGAGAGAGACCGAAAGAGAGAGAGAGAAAGTAAGAGAGAGAGAGAAAGTAAGAGAGAGACCGAAAGAGAGAGAGAGAAAGTAAGAGAGAGAGAGAAAGTAAGAGAGAGACCGAAAGAGAGAGAGAAAGTAAGAGAGAGACCGAAAGAGAGAGAGAGAGCAAGAGAGAGACCGAAAGAGAGAGAGAGAAAGTAAGAGAGAGAGAGAAAGTAAGAGAGAGACCGAAAGAGAGAGAGAAAGTAAGAGAGAGAGACGGCCTGAACACCAGCTGTGACTGGACAGGAAACACCAGGCTATGAGAGAGAGAGAGACACACACCCACTCACCCACTCACACACACACACACAGAGGCACTCGCACACGCACGCACGCACGCACGCACGCACGCACGCACGCACGCACGCACACACACACACACACACACACACACACACACACACACACACACACACACACACACACACACACACACACACACACACACAGAGGCACACACACAGAGGCACACACACTCGCCAGAAACACACACGCATGGTTACTCACTGCGATGCGGAGCAGGGTCCCCTTGACGGCAGCCCATCGGTCCTGCCGCCGGTCAATGACCAGAATGAAACCCACTCCTGCTGCAGACAGACTGGAAAAGAGAGAAAGGAGGACCACGGTCAACACAACCACTAACACCTGACCCCACCGCACATGACTATAACAAGAACACAGCTGGAGACTGGAGAGAGAGGAATAAGATTAAGTAGAACCACAGTGACTGGACATGACCAGAGAATGAACATTGAACCACAATGGTGAGAGAGGATAGAGATGAGTGTCTACTGCACGAGTAGTATCTCTCTGTCAGGCCAGAGTAGAGACACCTACCCTCTCAGTCAGCTTAGGTACAGGCAAGGTAAAGATGCTTCAAAAACACTGTCCTTAGTCCACGGTGAGAGAGGCATGACAGTCCTTCAAGACACTGGTCCCCCAGAGAAAACAGGTCCAATCGACACACAGAGAAAACAGGTCCAATCCACACACAGAGAAAACAGGTCCAATCCACACACAGAGAAAACAGGTCCAATCCACACACAGAGAAAGCAGGTCCAATCCACACCCAGAGAAAACAGGTCCAATCCACACACAGAGAAAAGAGGTCCAATCCACACACAGAGAAAAGAGGTCCAATCCACACACAGAGAAAACAGGTCCAATCCACATACAGAGAAAACAGGTCCAATCCACATACAGAGAAAACAGGTCCAATCCACACACAGAGAAAACAGGTCCAATCCACACACAGAGAAAACAGGTCCAATCCACACACAGAGAAAGCAGGTCCAATCCACACACAGAGAAAAGAGGTCCAATCCACACACAGAGAAAACAGGTCCAATCCACACACAGAGAAAACAGGTCCAATCCACACACAGAGAAAAGAGGTCCAATCCACACCCAGAGAAAACAGGTCCAATCCACATACAGAGAAAACAGGTCCAATCCACACACAGAGAAAGCAGGTCCAATCCACACACAGAGAAAGCAGGTCCAATCCACACACAGAGAAAACAGGTCCAATCCACACACAGAGAAAAGAGGTCCAATCCACATACAGAGAAAACAGGTCCAATCCACATACAGAGAAAGCAGGTCCAATCCACACACAGAGAAAACAGGTCCAATCCACACACAGAGAAAAGAGGTCCAATCCACACACAGAGAAAACAGGTCCAATCCACACACAGAGAAAAGAGGTCCAATCCACACACAGAGAAAACAGGTCCAATCCACACACAGAGAAAAGAGGTCCAATCCACACACAGAGAAAACAGGTCCAATCCACACACAGAGAAAAGAGGTCCAATCCACACACAGAGAAAACAGGTCCAATCCACACACAGAGAAAAGAGGTCCAATCCACACACAGAGAAAACAGGTCCAATCCACATACAGAGAAAGCAGGTCCAATCCACACCCAGAGAAAACAGGTCCAATCCACACACAGAGAAAACAGGTCCAATCCACACACAGAGAAAAGAGGTCCAATCCACACACAGAGAAAAGAGGTCCAATCCACACCCAGAGAAAACAGGTCCAATCCACACACAGAGAAAACAGGTCCAATCCACACACAGAGAAAGCAGGTCCAATCCACACACAGAGAAAGCAGGTCCAATCCACACACAGAGAAAACAGGTCCAATCCACACACAGAGAAAACAGGTCCAATCCACATACAGAGAAAACAGGTCCAATCCACACCCAGAGAAAACAGGTCCAATCCACATACAGAGAAAACAGGTCCAATCCACACACAGAGAAAACAGGTCCAATCCACACACAGAGAAAGCAGGTCCAATCCACACACAGAGAACGGTAAAAGAGCCCAAAATCAGAGGTTCTAAAACCCCAGCCCACTGTAGTCTCAGGAGCAGCCAGGTCACCCGTGATACAAGTCAGTATTTGACGTCCATCCATGTCTGAGGACGGGAGATGACGTGGAAACCGGCCACTAGGGGCAACAGTAAGTACTGTTACCTTCAAGTGGGTTTCGGTGTTGATAGTGTGTTGTGGACGGGGATGGATGCATGGGTGTAAGCATCTGCCTCTGATTCCAAAGGTTGCAAGTTCAAATATTTTTGTTTTAAGCCTATCCCAAACCTTAACCTCTCTTGGGTAGGGGACAGTATTTTCACGTCCGGATGAAAAGCGTGCCCAAAGTAAACTGCCTGTTACTCAGGCCCAGAAGCTAGGATATGCATATAATTGGTAGATTTGGATAGAAAACACTCTAAAGTTTCTAAAACTGTTAACAAAATGTCTGTGAGTATAACAAAACTGATATGGCAGGCGAAACCCAGAGGACAAACCCCCCCCCCCCCCAAAAAAAAATGTTCAGCCTACCACTATTTTCAATGGCTGTCACTTTTATTATAAGGCCAAGTCCTCCCAGATTGCAGTTCCTAGGGCTTCCACTAGATGTCAACAGTCTTTAGAAAGAGTTTCAGGCTGGTTTTTGGAAAAATGACCCAAAAATTGTAGTTTTTCTAGGTGGCTCCCATTTTGGCTGTAGTGATTCCAAGCGCGTGAATGAGAGCGCGTTCTTTGGTATTTTTCTCTGGTAAAGACAATAACGATTCTCCGTCTTAAATTTTTATCATTTATTTCCGTATTAGGGTACCTAAAGTTTGATTATAAACGTTGTTTGACTTGCTTGGAGAAGTTTATTAGTAACGTTTGGGATTCATTTTGTATGCATTTTGATGGAGGGAAACTGGGTGGATTGTTGACTGAAGCGCGCCAGCTAAACTGAGTTTTTATGGATATAAAGAAGGACATTATCGAACAAAAGGACCATTTGTGATGTAACTAGGACCTTTTGGAGTGCCAACAGAAGAAGATCATCAAAGGTAAGGCATTTTTTATATCGCTATTTCTGACTTTCGTGTCGCACCTGCCTGGTTGAAATATGTTTTTCATGGTTTTGTATGCGGGGCGCTGTCCTCAGATAATTGCATGGTGTGCTTTCGCCGTAAACCTTTTTGAAATCTGACACAGCGGCTGGATTAACAAGAAGTTAAGCTTTATTTTGTTGTATTACACTTGTGATTTTATGAAAGTTAAATATTGATAATTCTGTAGTTTGAATTTCGCGCTCTGCAATTTCACCGGATGTTGGCCAGGTGGTATGCTACCTTACCACCTGCCCATAAGAAGTTAACCCTTACCGTAAATTAATGCCTAACCTTAATCTTAAACACTTTGAAATGTTACGTTTGGAACAATGTCAAAATGTTACGTTTGAGAAACAAAGATGAACGTCTCATTCTGACGTGAGACTGTGAGAGCAGGTAGCTCAGGAGAGGCGTTCAGGTGGAGGAATCAAAGTCAATCCCATGTGCCAGTCAGCAGAATCAACTGTGCACGCTCACACACACACACTCACTGACTCCTTTTAGAGGTGACACGTGAGCTCACGCCTCAGCAGCAAACCCTGCTGGCACAGCAAACTGATGAACAGAATGTCTCCACTCCTCCTCAACGGTTCCTCTCCTCCTCACACGACAACAGCTTTGCTAACTCAAATCCTCCCACAGAAAAAAAAAAAGGATAAATAATTCCATATTGAAAGTGAAAACAGACAGAAGAAAGGACAGAAGAGAAGAGGTGTGTCTCTGTGTGTGTGTTACTGTGTTGGAGGGAGAGCACTCAGCCTGGCTGAGGGGTGGCCAGCCAGAAAGCCTGGGCATGTGGTAGAGGGGACGGGCTGATGGAGAGGAGCGCAGATGCAGTCTCTCTCTCGGTGTCTGTCTCTCTCTTTCTGAGGCTCTCTGTGTCTCGTTCTGTCTCTCTCTCTCTCGGTGTCTGTCTCTCTCTTTCTGTGGCTCTCTGTGTCTCGTTCTGTCTCTCTCTCTCGGTGTCTGTCTCTCTCGCTCTGTGTCACTCTCTGTGTGTCTGTGTCTCTCTCTCTGTGTCTCTCGCTCTCTCTGTGTCACTCTCTGTGTGTCTGTGTCTCTCTCTCTGTGTCTCTCTGTGTCTCGTTCTGTCTCTCTCTCTCTGTGTCTCTCTCTCTCTTTCTGTGGCTCTCTCTCTCTCTGTGTCTCTCTCTCTCTGTCTCTCTCTCTGTCTGTCTCTCTCTGTGTCTGTCTCTCTCTGTGTGTATTATTTTTTCTTCCTATGCACGATAAAGGTTATCATTATTTTTAGTTAGTTGTTCTGGTAGAATTAAGTATATTGTTTTCGTGTCAAAATTTCCCTGGTTTTGGCGGGGATGGCGACCCACATGGGGACGCCGTCCCTGTCACTTCGGCACGGCTTTAGGTGTGTTACTGAAGCTGCTGTCACGGTGGAGGAGTTTCTGGTCGCCGTAGGAGAGAAGGTAGGATATGAGAATGTTGCTTATGCGTCACAGATGAATAAAGCGGTGGTGGTATTTCTTAAAGAAGAGCGCCTTGTTGATCGTATGGTTGAGCATGGCGTACTTCTTAAAGAAGAGCGCCTTGTTGATCGTATGGTTGAGCATGGCGTACTTCTTAAAGGAATGTTTAATCAAGTTACGACGCTTTTTTCTCCGTCAACAAGGGTAACGATTTCGAATGTACCGCCGTGTATACCCAATGAGCTATTGGAGCGCGAGTTATTGCGGTTTGGGAAGTTTGCAAGTTCAATTAAGGTTGTTCCGTTGGGTTGCAAACACCCGGCTCTGAAACAGGTTATGTCGTTTCGGCGACAGGTTTTAGGTTTTGGCCTTTCTAGGGAGTTTTTCCTAGCCATTGTGCTTCTACACCTGCATTGCTTGCTGTTTGGGGTTTTAGGCTGGGTTTCTGTACAGCATTTTGAGATATCAGCTGATGTACGAAGGGCTATATAAATACATTTGATTTGATATGATATGATTTGAAGAGCCATTTCCTCAGACTGGTGAGGAGGTGCCCAGTATGAGTGCTGGGGTACAGGAGGGGGTTCATGTGGAGCTAATCTCCCAGGTAGTGGAGGAGATGCCCACAATGAGTGATGGGGTACAGGAGGGGGTTCAGGTGGGGCTAGTCTCCCAGGTAGTGGAGGAGATGCCTGGTACGAGTGATGGGGTACAGGAGGGGGTTCATGTGGAGCTAGTCTCCCAGGTAGTGGAGGAGATGCACACAATGAGTGATGGGGTACAGGAGGGGGTTCAGGTGGGGCTAGTCTCCCAGGTAGTGGAGGAGATGCCTGGTACGAGTGATGGGGTACAGGAGGGGGTTCATGTGGAGCTAGTCTCCCAGGTAGTGGAGGAGATGCCTGGTATGAGTGATGGGGTGCAAGTGGGGAGTGTTGAAAGGATGTGGTAGAAGGGAGTCAGGGGTCGTGGCCTCAGTTGAGGAGGATCAGGAGGAGGATATGGACGTCTCTATTGATAAGATAGCAGCTGACGACAACTCAATTTACAATCTAGAGGAGGTAAATGGGTTCCTGGATCAGACATTTGGGAAATCTGTCAAATTGGCCGATTTTTTGGGATGTTGAAAAGTTTGTGAGGTCAGCTGTGATGTTACAGAAGATGGTGGGGTTGGACCAGTTGAGTGAGAAGAAGCGGTTTCGCTTGAGGAAATTTGTTACTGCTGTCACAGCAGCAAAAGGAAGTGGGAAACGTGGTCAGGTTAAGAGAAAATTAAAATAATGATGATGATCATGCCTCATAGGGTGTCTTTTTCTCTTTGGTTTCTTCTGCTTTTCCGTTCTCTTTTCTATATGGAGGTACTAAGGGTAGGTTCTCTCAATATTAATGGGGGAAGGGACAGGAATAAGAGGGCTTGGGTATTAGAAGTAATGAAACAGAAAAAGCTTAATGTAGTTTTTCTACAGGAGACACATAGTGATGAGGATAATGAGGTTGACTGGGGTGTGTGGTGGGAGGGGCAGCATATACTCAGTCATGGTGCTAATTTCAGTGCTGGGGTGGAAATCTTGTTTTCCTCAGGCTTAGGGGTGACTGTGGTATCTACAACAGAGATTGTCAAGGGACCGGTTTTATTGGTCAAAGTGGGTGTTATGGTTTTTTTATTTGTTTTTTAAAAATGTTTATGCTCCTAATGAGGGTACAGAGTGTATTGCTGTTTTTGATCAAATAAAGGAAACCTTAAGACATTGTGACCAAGAGGGGTGTATGGTTTTAGGGGGGGACTGGAATTGTACAGTAGATTTTACTGTTGACCACACTGCTGAAGAACCTCACCTGCGGTCAGCAACTTGTCTGTCTGGTCTATTGACTGAGTTTGAGCTTTCTGATGTGTGGAGAGTAAGGAATGCAAAAGTGAGGCAGTACACATGGTTAAAAGTTAATGAAGGTGGTGTCAGTGCAGCAAGGTGAGACAGGTTGTATGTATCTGATCACTACTGTAGTAGGGTTGGAAGGTTAGACAGGTTGTATGTATCTGATCACTACTGTAGTAGGGTTGGAAGGTTAGACAGGTTGTATGTATCTGATCACTACTGTAGTAGGGTTGGAAGGTTAGACAGGTTGTATGTATCTGATCACTACTGTAGTAGGGTTGGAAGGTTAGACCGGTTGTATGTATCTGATCACTACTGTAGTAGGGTTGGAAGGTTAGACAGGTTGTATGTATCTGATCACTACTGTAGTAGGGTTGGAAGGTTAGACCGGTTGTATGTATCTGATCACTACTGTAGTAGGGTTGGAAGGTTAGACCGGTTGTATGTATCTGATCACTACTGTAGTAGGGTTGGAAGGTTAGACAGGTTGTATGTATCTGATCACTACTGTAGTAGGGTTGGAAGGTGTGATATTACTCCTGTGGGTTTCTCTGATCACCATATTGTTACTGTTGATATTCACTTGTCCACGAAGGTCATCACCTTACTGGTATTGTAATGTTAAGTTGTTACATGATGTCATGTTTTGGGAGGGTGTAATGGAGAAAGTGTGTGCCAGACTGTCAAGGTGGAAATGGGTGCTACCCCAGCTGTCTTATAGGGGAAGGGTCCTGGTAGCTAATAATCTTGCTGCCTCTACCTTGTGGCACAGACTAATGATTTTACAGCCACCGGGGGGTCTGATACAAGAGCTTCAGAGGACCCTTGTCAATTTCTTCTGGTCTGGACAACACTGGATTAAAGCTGCAGCTCTGTACCTGCCACTGCACGAGGGTGGGCAAGGCCTGGTGGACATTTCCTCTAGGATCATGGCTTTCCGGCTTCAAGCAGCCCAGAGACTGTTGTATAGTGACGGTTCTAGCTGGGTCGACACAGGCTACACATTGATGAGGAGAGCGGGCTGTTTGGGCTTAGACCTTTTCCTCTTAAAGCTGGAGGGGGGTGAGTTGTCTGGACTGACTCCATTCTATGAGTCTGTTATGCAGGCTTGGAGGGTTCTTGTCAAGTCCCGTAAGGCCGGCACGCTACCAGGGATGTGGCTTTTTGAAGAGCCTCTTTTTCACAAACTGCCTATTGATAAGAGGACAGCTGATCTCCAATGGAGGATCATACATGGAGCCATAGCCACCAACATGCATCTGGTACACCTGGATCCTACTGTTGGGGAAGGGTGTCTATTCTGTGCTGAGTCTGAAACTCTGGCACATCTGTTTTTACAGTGTCCCAGGTTGGTCGGGATGATTGACCTGATCCCTTCTTGGTTCTCAGCTTTGGGAGGTTTTCTTTTCCCAACTGTTTATTTTTGGGCTAAAGTACAGGTTATTCGGGGACAGCCTATTACAAACTGGTTAACAATATTGATCTGTTTATGAGTATATGGGGTCTGTTGTGTTTAGTTAGTGTGGAGGAGGACTTGGTGTTGTGTTTAGTTAGTGTGGAGGAGGACTTGGTGTTGTGTTTAGTTACTGTGGAGGAGGACTTGGTGTTGTGTTTAGTTAGTGTGGAGGAGGACTTGGTGTTGTGTTTAGTTAGTGTGGAGGAGGACTTGGTGTTGTGTTTAGTTAGTGTGGAGGAGGACTTGGTGTTGTGTTTAGTTAGTGTGGAGGAGGACTTGGTGTTGTGTTTAGTTACTGTGGAGGAGGACTTGGTGTTGTGTTTAGTTAGTGTGGAGGAGGACTTGGTGTTGTGTTTAGTTAGTGTGGAGGAGGACTTGGTGTTGTGTTTAGTTAGTGTGGAGGAGGACTTGGTGTTGTGTTTAGTTACTGTGGAGGAGGACTTGGTGTTGTGTTTAGTTAGTGTGGAGGAGGACTTGGTGTTGTGTTTAGTTAGTGTGGAGGAGGACTTGGTGTTGTGTTTAGTTACTGTGGAGGAGGACTTGGTGTTGTGTTTAGTTACTGTGGAGGAGGACTTGGTGTTGTGTTTAGTTAGTGTGGAGGAGGACTTGGTGTTGTGTTTAGTTACTGTGGAGGAGGACTTGGTGTTGTGTTTAGTTACTGTGGAGGAGGACTTGGTGTTGTGTTTAGTTACTGTGGAGGAGGACTTGGTGTTGTGTTTAGTTACTGTGGAGGAGGACTTGGTGTTGTGTTTAGTTAGTGTGGAGGAGGACTTGGTGTTGTGTTTAGTTACTGTGGAGGAGGACTTGGTGTTGTGTTTAGTTAGTGTGGAGGATGACTTGGTGTTGTGTTTAGTTAGTGTGGAGGTGGACTTGGTGTTGTGTTTAGTTACTGTGGAGGAGGACTTGGTGTTGTGTTTAGTTAGTGTGGAGGTGGACTTGGTGTTGTGTTTAGTTAGTGTGGAGGTGGACTTGGCGTTGTGTTTAGTTACTGTGGAGGAGGACTTGGTGTTGTGTTTAGTTACTGTGGAGGAGGACTTGGTGTTGTGTTTAGTTACTGTGGAGGAGGACTTGGTGTTGTGTTTAGTTACTGTGGAGGAGGACTTGGTGTTGTGTTTAGTTAGTGTGGAGGAGGACTTGGTGTTGTGTTTAGTTAGTGTGGAGGTGGACTTGGTGTTGTGTTTAGTTAGTGTGGAGGAGGACTTGGCGTTGTGTTTAGTTAGTGTGGAGGAGGACTTGGTGTTGTGTTTAGTTACTGTAGAGGAGGACTTGGTGTTGTGTTTAGTTACTGTGGAGGAGGACTTGGTGTTGTGTTTAGTTAGTGTGGAGGAGGACTTGGTGTTGTGTTTAGTTAGTGTGGAGGAGGACTTGGTGTTGTGTTTAGTTAGTGTAGAGGAGGACTTGCTGTTGTGTTTAGTTAGTGTGGAGGAGGACTTGTGTTTTTAATTGATGTGTAACGATGGTTTTGTATGAGTTTTTATTGTCTTGTGGTTTCCCAGAGGGAAAGGCATGGAGGAGGTGGGGAGAGATAGAGAGATGGAGGAGGGATGGAGAGAGAGAGAGGGATGGTGGAGGTGGGGAGAGAGAGGGGGATGGTGGAGGTGGGGAGAGAGAGAGGGATGGTGGAGGTGGGGAGAGAGAGAGGGATGGAGGAGGAGGAAAGAGAGAGAGGGATGGAGGAGGAGAGAGAGAGAGGGATGAGGAGGAGGGGAGAGAGAGGGATGGAGGGGAGAGAGAGAGGGATGGTAGAGGTGGGGAGAGAGAGGGGGATGGTGGGGATGGGGAGAGAGAGAGGGATGGTGGAGGTGGGGAGAGAGAGGGGGATGGTGGAGGTGGGGAGAGAGAGAGGGATGGTGGAGGTGGGGAGAGAGAGAGGGATGGAGGAGGTGGGGAGAGAGAGAGGGATGGAGGAGGTGGGGAGAGAGAGAGGGATGGAGGAGGTGGGGAGAGAGAGAGGGATGGAGGAGGTGGGGAGAGAGAGAGGGATGGTGGAGGTGGGGAGAGGGAAAGGGATGGAGGAGGTGGGGAGAGAGAGAGGGATGGAGGAGGAGGGGAGAGAGAGAGGGATGAGGAGGGATGGAGGAGGTGGGAAGAGAGAGGGATGGAGGAGGAGGGGAGAGAGAGAGCGATGGAGGAGATGGGGAGAGGGAAAGGGATGGAGGAGGTGGGGAGAGAGAGAGGGATGGTGGAGGTGGGGAGAGAGAGAGGGAAGTAGGAGGTGGGGAGAGAGAGAGGGATGGAGGAGGTGGGGAGAGAGAGAGGGATGGAGGAGGTAAGGAGAGAGAGAGGGATGGAGGAGGTGGGGAGAGAGAGAGGGATGGAGGAGGTGGGGAGAGAGAGAGGGATGGAGGAGGAGGGGAGAGAGAGAGGGATGGAGGAGGTGGGGAGGTGGGGAGAGAGAGAGGGATGGAGGAGGTGGGGAGAGAGAGAGGGACGGAGGAAGAGGGGAGAGAGAGAGGGATGGTGGAGGTGGGGAGAGGGAAAGGGATGGAGGAGGTAGAGAGAGAGAGGGATGGAGGAGGTGGGGAGAGGGAAAGGGATGGAGGAGGTGGGGAGAGAGAGAGGGATGGAGGAGGGGGAGAGGTGGGGAGAGAGAGAGGGATGGAGGAGGTAGGGAGAGAGAGAGGGATGGAGGAGGGGAGAGAGAGAGGGATGGAGGAGGTGGGGAGAGAGAGGGATGGAGGAGGTGGGGAGGTAGGGAGAGGGAAAGGGATGGAGGAGGAGGGGAGAGAGAGGGATGGAGCAGGAGGGGAGAGAGAGGGGGATGGAGGAGGAGGGAGAGAGAGATGGATGGAGGAGGAGGGGAGAGAGAGAGGGGGATGAGGAGGAGGAGGGGAGAGAGAGGGATGGAGGAGGTGGGGAGGAGGTGGGGAGAGGGAAAGGGATGGAGATGGGGAGAGGGAAAGGGATGGAGGAGGTGGGGAGAGGGAAAGGGATGGAGGAGGTGGGGAGAGAGAGGGATGAGGAGGAGGGGAGAGAGAGGGGATGGAGGAGGTGGGAGAGAGAGAGGGATGGAGGAGGAGAGAGAGAGAGAGGGATGGAGGAGGAGGGGAGAGAGAGGGGGATGAGGGAATGAAAGAAAATAAGCAGGGAGGGAAAGAAGAGCACAGAACCTTTATTAGAACAGACATGTTTTGTGATTTATGCTGAAAAGATGGTGCGAGAAATATTAATGTGGTAAACTAGGCTTGTCTTAGAACACAAAGAAACACATCTATCTCCGGTTTCAGGGTTCAAATAAAACAGACACAAAGGGTGATCTATACACAGATGATTCACCAATTCTAGGATTTGATTGCCCATAGAAGGAGTTTCTGCAACACACACTGACACAGACACACATGTCGAAGAATACCGCGCATGTGAAATTAGATTCATTTAAATATTAATGTAGGAGCTTGTAGTTGATTAGCTAAGGAGTCACTTGGAGGGGTTTCTAAATAATTGGATTCTTTGGGCCGGTTGTCCGATGCCTGTGGAACCCCTGCTAGCTGTGTGTTGTGGAATGGGACTGACATGCACACACTACCAGGAACACACACACACACACACACACACACACACACACACACACACACACACACACACACACACACACACACACACACACACACACACACACACACACACACACACACACACACACACAGTGTATAACATTGCATGTCTCCTCATTTATCCGTTTAGTTAAAGCCACTGATTCTTAATTGCAACACATCTCTTCCGCACCAGTTTAAAATGTGATGTGGATACGTGGACCAGGTGTGTATGTGGCTCCATCCCTGTACACCACCATTAGGGGAAGGAGTGGGTGTAAGAGCACCGCCATTAGGGGAAGGAGTGGGTGTAAGAGCACCGCCATTAGGGGAAGGAGTGGGTGTAAGACACCATTAGGGGAAGGAGTGGGTGTAAGAGCACCACCATTAAGGGCAGGAGTGGGTGTAAGAGCACCGCCATTAGGGGAAGGAGTGGGTGTAAGACACCATTAGGGGCAGGAGTGGGTGTAAGAGCACCACCATTAGGGGAAGGAGTGGGTGTAAGACACCATTAGGGGAAGGAGTGGGTGTAAGACACCATTAGGGGCAGGAGTGGGTGTAAGACACCATTAGGGGAAGGAGTGGGTGTAAGAGCACCACCATTAGGGGAAGGAGTGGGTGTAAGAGCACCACCATTAGGGGAAGGAGTGGGTGTAAGACACCATTAGGGGCAGGAGTGGGTGTAAGACACCATTAGGGGAAGGAGTGGGTGTAAGAGCACCACCATTAGGGGAAGGAGTGGGTGTAAGACACCATTAGGGGAAGGAGTGGGTGTAAGACACCATTAGGGGCAGGAGTGGGTGTAAGACACCATTAGGGGAAGGAGTGGGTGTAAGAGCACCACCATTAGGGGAAGGAGTGGGTGTAAGAGCACCACCATTAGGGGAAGGAGTGGGTGTAAGACACCATTAGGGGAAGGAGTGGGTGTAAGACACCATTAGGGGCAGGAGTGGGTGTAAGACACCATTAGGGGCAGGAGTGGGTGTAAGACACCATTAGGGGAAGGAGTGGGTGTAAGACACCATTAGGGGAAGGAGTGGGTGTAAGACACCATTAGGGGCAGGAGTGGGTGTAAGACACCATTAGGGGAAGGAGTGGGTGTAAGACACCATTAGGGGCAGGAGTGGGTGTAAGACACCATTAGGGGAAGGAGTGGGTGTAAGAGCACCACCATTAAGGGCAGGAGTGGGTGTAAGACACCACCATTAAGGGCAGGAGTGGGTGTAAGAGCACCACCATTAGGGGAAGGAGTGGGTGTAAGACACCATTAGGGGAAGGAGTGGGTATAAGACACCATTAGGGGAAAGAGTGGGTGTAAGACACCATTAGGGGAAGGAGTGGGTGTAAGACACCATTAGGGGCAGGAGTGGGTGTAAGACACCATTAGGGGCAGGAGTGGGTGTAAGACACCATTAGGGGAAGGAGTGGGTGTAAGACACCATTAGGGGCAGGAGTGGGTGTAAGACACCATTAGGGGAAGGAGTGGGTGTAAGACACCATTAGGGGCAGGAGTGGGTGTAAGACACCATTAGGGGCAGGAGTGGGTGTAAGACACCATTAGGGGCAGGAGTGGGTGTAAGACACCATTAGGGGAAGGAGTGGGTGTAAGACACCATTAGGGGAAGGAGTGGGTGTAAGAGCACCACCATTAGGGGAAGGAGTGGGTGTAAGACACCATTAGGGGAAGGAGTGGGTGTAAGACACCATTAGGGGCAGGAGTGGGTGTAAGACACCATTAGGGGAAGGAGTGGGTGTAAGAGCACCACCATTAGGGGAAGGAGTGGGTGTAAGAGCACCACCATTAGGGGAAGGAGTGGGTGTAAGACACCATTAGGGGCAGGAGTGGGTGTAAGACACCATTAGGGGAAGGAGTGGGTGTAAGAGCACCACCATTAGGGGAAGGAGTGGGTGTAAGACACCATTAGGGGAAGGAGTGGGTGTAAGACACCATTAGGGGCAGGAGTGGGTGTAAGACACCATTAGGGGAAGGAGTGGGTGTAAGAGCACCACCATTAGGGGAAGGAGTGGGTGTAAGAGCACCACCATTAGGGGAAGGAGTGGGTGTAAGACACCATTAGGGGAAGGAGTGGGTGTAAGACACCATTAGGGGCAGGAGTGGGTGTAAGACACCATTAGGGGCAGGAGTGGGTGTAAGACACCATTAGGGGAAGGAGTGGGTGTAAGACACCATTAGGGGAAGGAGTGGGTGTAAGACACCATTAGGGGCAGGAGTGGGTGTAAGACACCATTAGGGGAAGGAGTGGGTGTAAGACACCATTAGGGGCAGGAGTGGGTGTAAGACACCATTAGGGGAAGGAGTGGGTGTAAGAGCACCACCATTAAGGGCAGGAGTGGGTGTAAGACACCACCATTAAGGGCAGGAGTGGGTGTAAGAGCACCACCATTAGGGGAAGGAGTGGGTGTAAGACACCATTAGGGGAAGGAGTGGGTATAAGACACCATTAGGGGAAAGAGTGGGTGTAAGACACCATTAGGGGAAGGAGTGGGTGTAAGACACCATTAGGGGCAGGAGTGGGTGTAAGACACCATTAGGGGCAGGAGTGGGTGTAAGACACCATTAGGGGAAGGAGTGGGTGTAAGACACCATTAGGGGCAGGAGTGGGTGTAAGACACCATTAGGGGAAGGAGTGGGTGTAAGACACCATTAGGGGCAGGAGTGGGTGTAAGACACCATTAGGGGCAGGAGTGGGTGTAAGACACCATTAGGGGCAGGAGTGGGTGTAAGACACCATTAGGGGAAGGAGTGGGTGTAAGACACCATTAGGGGAAGGAGTGGGTGTAAGACACCATTAGGGGCAGGAGTGGGTGTAAGACACCATTAGGGGCAGGAGTGGGTGTAAGACACCATTAGGGGAAGGAGTGGGTGTAAGAACACCACCATTAGGGGCAGGAGTGGGTGTAAGACACCATTAGGGGCAGGAGTGGGTGTAAGACACCATTAGGGGAAGGAGTGGGTGTAAGACACCATTAGGGGCAGGAGTGGGTGTAAGACACCATTAGGGGCAGGAGTGGGTGTAAGACACCATTAGGGGCAGGAGTGGGTGTAAGACACCATTAGGGGAAGGAGTGGGTGTAAGACACCATTAGGGGAAGGAGTGGGTGTAAGACACCATTAGGGGCAGGAGTGGGTGTAAGACACCATTAGGGGCAGGAGTGGGTATAAGACACCATTAGGGGCAGGAGTGGGTGTAAGACACCATTAGGGGCAGGAGTGGGTGTAAGACACCATTAGGGGCAGGAGTGGGTGTAAGACACCATTAGGGGAAGGAGTGGGTGTAAGACACCATTAGGGGCAGGAGTGGGTGTAAGACACAATTAGGGGCAGGAGTGGGTGTAAGACACCATTAGGGGAAGGAGTGGGTGTAAGAGCACCACCATTAGGGGCAGGAGTGGGTGTAAGACACCATTAGGGGAAGGAGTGGGTGTAAGAGCACCACCATTAGGGGAAGGAGTGGGTGTAAGACACCATTAGGGGAAGGAGTGGGTGTTAGACACCATTAGGGGAAGGAGTGGGTGTAAGACACCATTAGGGGCAGGAGTGGGTGTAAGACACCATTAGGGGAAGGAGTGGGTGTAAGACACCATTAGGGGCAGGAGTGGGTGTAAGACACCATTAGGGGCAGGAGTGGGTGTAAGACACCATTAGGGGAAGGAGTGGGTGTAAGACACCATTAGGGGCAGGAGTGGGTGTAAGACACCATTAGGGGCAGGAGTGGGTGTAAGACACCATTAGGGGAAGGAGTGGGTGTAAGACACCATTAGGGGAAGGAGTGGGTGTAAGACACCATTAGGGGCAGGAGTGGGTGTAAGACACCATTAGGGGCAGGAGTGGGTGTAAGACACCATTAGGGGCAGGAGTGGGTGTAAGACACCATTAGGGGAAGGAGTGGGTGCTGTCTCTGCCAGGCCGGTTCCCCTCTCTCCACTGGGATTCTCTGCCTCTAACCCTGTTACAGGGGCTGAGTCACTGGCTTGCTGGTGCTCTTTCATGCCGTCCCTAGGAGGGGTGCGTCACTTGAGTGGGTTGAGTTACTGACGTGATCTTCCTGTCTGGGTTGGCGCCCCCCCTTGGTTTGTGCTGTGGTGGAGACCTTTGTGGGCTATACTCGGCCTTGTCTCAGGATTGTAAGTTGGTGGTTGAGGATTTCCCTCTAGTGGTGCGGGGGCTGTGCTTTGGCAAAGTGGGTGGGGTTATATCCTTCCTATTTGGCCCTGTCCGGGGGTTTCTTCGGATGGGGCCACAGTGTCTCCTGACCGCTCCTGTCTCAGCCTCCAGTATTTATGCTGCAGTAGTTTGTGTCGGGGGGCTAGGGTCAGTTGGTTACCTGGAGTACTTCTCCTGTCTTATCCAGTGTCCTGTGTGAATTTAAGTATGCTCTCTCTAATTCTCTCGTTCTCTCTTTCTCTCTGAGAACCTGAGCCCTAGGACCATACGTCAGGACTACCGGGCATGATGACACCTTGCTGTCCCCAGTCCGCCTGGTCTTGCTGCTATTCCAGTTTCAACTGTTCTGCCTGCGGTTACGGAACCCCTACCTGTCCCAGACCTGCTGTTTTCAACTCTTAATGATCGGCTATGAAAAGCCAACTGAGATTTATTCCTGATTATTATTTGACCATGCTTGTCATTTATGAACATTTTGAAAATCTTGGCTCTCTCTAATTTTCTCCTTCTCTCTTTCTTTCTCTCGGAGGACCTGAGCCCTAGGACCATACGTCGGGACTACCGGCCGTGGTGACTCCTTGCTGTCCCCAGTCCGCCTGGCCTTGCTGCTATTCCAGTTTCAACTGTTCTGCCTGCGGTTATGGAACCCCTACCTGTCCCAGACCTGCTGTTTTCAACTCTTAATGATCGGCTATGAAAAGCCAACTGAGATTTATTCCTGATTATTATTTGACCATGCTTGTCATTTATGGAAATTTTGAAAATCTTGGCTCTCTCTAATTTTCTCCTTCTCTCTTTCTTTCTCTCGGAGGACCTGGGCCCTAGGACCATGCGTCGGGACTGCCGCCCGTGGTGACTCCTTGCTGTCCCCAGTCCGCCTGGCCTTGCTGCTATTCCAGTTTCAGCTGTTCTGCCTGCGGTTATGGAACCGCCACCTGTCCCAGACCTGTTGTTTTTCAACTCTTGATGATCGGCTATGAAAAGCCAACTGAAAATTATTCATGATTATTATTTGACCATGCTTGTCACTTATGAACATTTTTGAACATCTTGGCATAGTTCTGTTATAATCTCCACCCGGCACAGCCAGAAGAGGACTGGCCACCCCTCATAGCCTGGTTCCTCTCTAGGTTTCTTCCTAGGTTTTGGCCTTTCTAGGGAGTTTTTCCTAGCCACCGTGCTTCTACACCTGCATTACTAGCTGTTTGGGGTTTTAGGCTGGGTGTCTGTACAGCACTTCGAGATATTAGCTGATGTACGAAGGGCTATATAAAATAAAATTGATTGATTGATTAGGGGAAGGAGTGGGTGTAAGACACCATTAGGGGAAGGAGTGGGTGTAAGACACCATTAGGGGCAGGAGTGGGTGTAAGACACCATTAGGGGAAGGAGTGGGTGTAAGACACCATTAGGGGCAGGAGTGGGTGTAAGACACCATTAGGGGAAGGAGTGGGTGTAAGACACCATTAGGGGAAGGAGTGGGTGTAAGACACCATTAGGGGCAGGAGTGGGTGTAAGACACCATTAGGGGAAGGAGTGGGTGTAAGACACCATTAGGGGCAGGAGTGGGTGTAAGACACCATTAGGGGAAGGAGTGGGTGTAAGACACCATTAGGGGCAGGAGTGGGTGTAAGACACCATTAGGGGCAGGAGTGGGTGTAAGACACCATTAGGGGAAGGAGTGGGTGTAAGAGCACCACCATTAGGGGAAGGAGTGGGTGTAAGACACCATTAGGGGAAGGAGTGGGTGTAAGAGCACCACCATTAGGGGAAGGAGTGGGTGTAAGACACCATTAGGGGAAGGAGTGGGTGTAAGACACCATTAGGGGAAGGAGTGGGTGTAAGAACACCACCATTAGGGGAAGGAGTGGGTGTAAGACACCATTAGGGGAAGGAGTGGGTGTAAGAGCACCACCATTAGGGGAAGGAGTGGGTGTAAGACACCATTAGGGGAAGGAGTGGGTGTAAGACACCATTAGGGGAAGGAGCTGGAACTGGCCAGCAGGTGGCACTAGAGGCTCATATATACCACATGCTGTTACATGACGCTCGAGGTAGAAGGGTGTCAGTGGTTAGGGGAAACCTCTGGTTATAAACTGTCATTTTTTGCCTTACTATTATTGGCATTGTGTCAGTGAGAACGTTAGGTAAATGGATGTGTCTGTGCTGAGGGTTGTGGAGGGGTATTGGCGAGTAGTATACTCCCTCCCGAGTATACTACTCGTCAATGTCTAGTTTCTAGACAACAAGGTAGACGGTATTCCTTTATACTTGTGTGTAAAAGGTAGTTGTGAAATTATTAGATTACTTGTTAGATATTACTGCATGGTCAGAACTAGAAGCACAAGCATTTCGCTACACTCGCATTAACATCTGCATGTGACCAATAAAATTTGATTTGAGGTAGACGAAATTCGAGCAAGGGTTTCCTTCCAGAGAGACATCAGAGATTGTAACATTCTCTGTTTCACGGAAACTGGGCTTCTCCATGCATCACGGGCTTCTCCATGCATCACTTAAACCCTTCCCCTATAAGACAGCTGGGGAAGGACCATTAGGGGAAGGAGTGGGTGTAAGACACCATTAGGGGCAGGAGTGGGTGTAAGACACCATTAGGGGCAGGAGTGGGTGTAAGACACCATTAGGGGAAGGAGTGGGTGTAAGACACCATTAGGGGAAGGAGTGGGTGTAAGACACCATTAGGGGCAGGAGTGGGTGTAAGACACCATTAGGGGAAGGAGTGGGTGTAAGACACCATTAGGGGCAGGAGTGGGTGTAAGACACCATTAGGGGAAGGAGTGGGTGTAAGAGCACCACCATTAAGGGCAGGAGTGGGTGTAAGACACCACCATTAAGGGCAGGAGTGGGTGTAAGAGCACCACCATTAGGGGAAGGAGTGGGTGTAAGACACCATTAGGGGAAGGAGTGGGTATAAGACACCATTAGGGGAAAGAGTGGGTGTAAGACACCATTAGGGGAAGGAGTGGGTGTAAGACACCATTAGGGGCAGGAGTGGGTGTAAGACACCATTAGGGGCAGGAGTGGGTGTAAGACACCATTAGGGGAAGGAGTGGGTGTAAGACACCATTAGGGGCAGGAGTGGGTGTAAGACACCATTAGGGGAAGGAGTGGGTGTAAGACACCATTAGGGGCAGGAGTGGGTGTAAGACACCATTAGGGGCAGGAGTGGGTGTAAGACACCATTAGGGGCAGGAGTGGGTGTAAGACACCATTAGGGGAAGGAGTGGGTGTAAGACACCATTAGGGGAAGGAGTGGGTGTAAGAGCACCACCATTAGGGGAAGGAGTGGGTGTAAGACACCATTAGGGGAAGGAGTGGGTGTAAGACACCATTAGGGGCAGGAGTGGGTGTAAGACACCATTAGGGGAAGGAGTGGGTGTAAGAGCACCACCATTAGGGGAAGGAGTGGGTGTAAGAGCACCACCATTAGGGGAAGGAGTGGGTGTAAGACACCATTAGGGGCAGGAGTGGGTGTAAGACACCATTAGGGGAAGGAGTGGGTGTAAGAGCACCACCATTAGGGGAAGGAGTGGGTGTAAGACACCATTAGGGGAAGGAGTGGGTGTAAGACACCATTAGGGGCAGGAGTGGGTGTAAGACACCATTAGGGGAAGGAGTGGGTGTAAGAGCACCACCATTAGGGGAAGGAGTGGGTGTAAGAGCACCACCATTAGGGGAAGGAGTGGGTGTAAGACACCATTAGGGGAAGGAGTGGGTGTAAGACACCATTAGGGGCAGGAGTGGGTGTAAGACACCATTAGGGGCAGGAGTGGGTGTAAGACACCATTAGGGGAAGGAGTGGGTGTAAGACACCATTAGGGGAAGGAGTGGGTGTAAGACACCATTAGGGGCAGGAGTGGGTGTAAGACACCATTAGGGGAAGGAGTGGGTGTAAGACACCATTAGGGGCAGGAGTGGGTGTAAGACACCATTAGGGGAAGGAGTGGGTGTAAGAGCACCACCATTAAGGGCAGGAGTGGGTGTAAGACACCACCATTAAGGGCAGGAGTGGGTGTAAGAGCACCACCATTAGGGGAAGGAGTGGGTGTAAGACACCATTAGGGGAAGGAGTGGGTATAAGACACCATTAGGGGAAAGAGTGGGTGTAAGACACCATTAGGGGAAGGAGTGGGTGTAAGACACCATTAGGGGCAGGAGTGGGTGTAAGACACCATTAGGGGCAGGAGTGGGTGTAAGACACCATTAGGGGAAGGAGTGGGTGTAAGACACCATTAGGGGCAGGAGTGGGTGTAAGACACCATTAGGGGAAGGAGTGGGTGTAAGACACCATTAGGGGCAGGAGTGGGTGTAAGACACCATTAGGGGCAGGAGTGGGTGTAAGACACCATTAGGGGCAGGAGTGGGTGTAAGACACCATTAGGGGAAGGAGTGGGTGTAAGACACCATTAGGGGAAGGAGTGGGTGTAAGACACCATTAGGGGCAGGAGTGGGTGTAAGACACCATTAGGGGCAGGAGTGGGTGTAAGACACCATTAGGGGAAGGAGTGGGTGTAAGAACACCACCATTAGGGGCAGGAGTGGGTGTAAGACACCATTAGGGGCAGGAGTGGGTGTAAGACACCATTAGGGGAAGGAGTGGGTGTAAGACACCATTAGGGGCAGGAGTGGGTGTAAGACACCATTAGGGGCAGGAGTGGGTGTAAGACACCATTAGGGGCAGGAGTGGGTGTAAGACACCATTAGGGGAAGGAGTGGGTGTAAGACACCATTAGGGGAAGGAGTGGGTGTAAGACACCATTAGGGGCAGGAGTGGGTGTAAGACACCATTAGGGGCAGGAGTGGGTATAAGACACCATTAGGGGCAGGAGTGGGTGTAAGACACCATTAGGGGCAGGAGTGGGTGTAAGACACCATTAGGGGCAGGAGTGGGTGTAAGACACCATTAGGGGAAGGAGTGGGTGTAAGACACCATTAGGGGCAGGAGTGGGTGTAAGACACAATTAGGGGCAGGAGTGGGTGTAAGACACCATTAGGGGAAGGAGTGGGTGTAAGAGCACCACCATTAGGGGCAGGAGTGGGTGTAAGACACCATTAGGGGAAGGAGTGGGTGTAAGAGCACCACCATTAGGGGAAGGAGTGGGTGTAAGACACCATTAGGGGAAGGAGTGGGTGTTAGACACCATTAGGGGAAGGAGTGGGTGTAAGACACCATTAGGGGCAGGAGTGGGTGTAAGACACCATTAGGGGAAGGAGTGGGTGTAAGACACCATTAGGGGCAGGAGTGGGTGTAAGACACCATTAGGGGCAGGAGTGGGTGTAAGACACCATTAGGGGAAGGAGTGGGTGTAAGACACCATTAGGGGCAGGAGTGGGTGTAAGACACCATTAGGGGCAGGAGTGGGTGTAAGACACCATTAGGGGAAGGAGTGGGTGTAAGACACCATTAGGGGAAGGAGTGGGTGTAAGACACCATTAGGGGCAGGAGTGGGTGTAAGACACCATTAGGGGCAGGAGTGGGTGTAAGACACCATTAGGGGCAGGAGTGGGTGTAAGACACCATTAGGGGAAGGAGTGGGTGCTGTCTCTGCCAGGCCGGTTCCCCTCTCTCCACTGGGATTCTCTGCCTCTAACCCTGTTACAGGGGCTGAGTCACTGGCTTGCTGGTGCTCTTTCATGCCGTCCCTAGGAGGGGTGCGTCACTTGAGTGGGTTGAGTTACTGACGTGATCTTCCTGTCTGGGTTGGCGCCCCCCCTTGGTTTGTGCTGTGGTGGAGACCTTTGTGGGCTATACTCGGCCTTGTCTCAGGATTGTAAGTTGGTGGTTGAGGATTTCCCTCTAGTGGTGCGGGGGCTGTGCTTTGGCAAAGTGGGTGGGGTTATATCCTTCCTATTTGGCCCTGTCCGGGGGTTTCTTCGGATGGGGCCACAGTGTCTCCTGACCGCTCCTGTCTCAGCCTCCAGTATTTATGCTGCAGTAGTTTGTGTCGGGGGGCTAGGGTCAGTTGGTTACCTGGAGTACTTCTCCTGTCTTATCCAGTGTCCTGTGTGAATTTAAGTATGCTCTCTCTAATTCTCTCGTTCTCTCTTTCTCTCTGAGAACCTGAGCCCTAGGACCATACGTCAGGACTACCGGGCATGATGACACCTTGCTGTCCCCAGTCCGCCTGGTCTTGCTGCTATTCCAGTTTCAACTGTTCTGCCTGCGGTTACGGAACCCCTACCTGTCCCAGACCTGCTGTTTTCAACTCTTAATGATCGGCTATGAAAAGCCAACTGAGATTTATTCCTGATTATTATTTGACCATGCTTGTCATTTATGAACATTTTGAAAATCTTGGCTCTCTCTAATTTTCTCCTTCTCTCTTTCTTTCTCTCGGAGGACCTGAGCCCTAGGACCATACGTCGGGACTACCGGCCGTGGTGACTCCTTGCTGTCCCCAGTCCGCCTGGCCTTGCTGCTATTCCAGTTTCAACTGTTCTGCCTGCGGTTATGGAACCCCTACCTGTCCCAGACCTGCTGTTTTCAACTCTTAATGATCGGCTATGAAAAGCCAACTGAGATTTATTCCTGATTATTATTTGACCATGCTTGTCATTTATGGAAATTTTGAAAATCTTGGCTCTCTCTAATTTTCTCCTTCTCTCTTTCTTTCTCTCGGAGGACCTGGGCCCTAGGACCATGCGTCGGGACTGCCGCCCGTGGTGACTCCTTGCTGTCCCCAGTCCGCCTGGCCTTGCTGCTATTCCAGTTTCAGCTGTTCTGCCTGCGGTTATGGAACCGCCACCTGTCCCAGACCTGTTGTTTTTCAACTCTTGATGATCGGCTATGAAAAGCCAACTGAAAATTATTCATGATTATTATTTGACCATGCTTGTCACTTATGAACATTTTTGAACATCTTGGCATAGTTCTGTTATAATCTCCACCCGGCACAGCCAGAAGAGGACTGGCCACCCCTCATAGCCTGGTTCCTCTCTAGGTTTCTTCCTAGGTTTTGGCCTTTCTAGGGAGTTTTTCCTAGCCACCGTGCTTCTACACCTGCATTACTAGCTGTTTGGGGTTTTAGGCTGGGTGTCTGTACAGCACTTCGAGATATTAGCTGATGTACGAAGGGCTATATAAAATAAAATTGATTGATTGATTAGGGGAAGGAGTGGGTGTAAGACACCATTAGGGGAAGGAGTGGGTGTAAGACACCATTAGGGGCAGGAGTGGGTGTAAGACACCATTAGGGGAAGGAGTGGGTGTAAGACACCATTAGGGGCAGGAGTGGGTGTAAGACACCATTAGGGGAAGGAGTGGGTGTAAGACACCATTAGGGGAAGGAGTGGGTGTAAGACACCATTAGGGGCAGGAGTGGGTGTAAGACACCATTAGGGGAAGGAGTGGGTGTAAGACACCATTAGGGGCAGGAGTGGGTGTAAGACACCATTAGGGGAAGGAGTGGGTGTAAGACACCATTAGGGGCAGGAGTGGGTGTAAGACACCATTAGGGGCAGGAGTGGGTGTAAGACACCATTAGGGGAAGGAGTGGGTGTAAGAGCACCACCATTAGGGGAAGGAGTGGGTGTAAGACACCATTAGGGGAAGGAGTGGGTGTAAGAGCACCACCATTAGGGGAAGGAGTGGGTGTAAGACACCATTAGGGGAAGGAGTGGGTGTAAGACACCATTAGGGGAAGGAGTGGGTGTAAGAACACCACCATTAGGGGAAGGAGTGGGTGTAAGACACCATTAGGGGAAGGAGTGGGTGTAAGAGCACCACCATTAGGGGAAGGAGTGGGTGTAAGACACCATTAGGGGAAGGAGTGGGTGTAAGACACCATTAGGGGAAGGAGTGGGTGTAAGAGCACCACCATTAGGGGCAGGAGTGGGTGTAAGACACCATTAGGGGCAGGAGTGGGTGTAAGACACCATTAGGGGAAGGAGTGGGTGTAAGACACCATTAGGGGCAGGAGTGGGTGTAAGACACCATTAGGGGCAGGAGTGGGTGTAAGACACCATTAGGGGCAGGAGTGGGTGTAAGACACCATTAGGGGCAGGAGTGGGTGTAAGACACCATTAGGGGCAGGAGTGGGTGTAAGACACCATTAGGGGAAGGAGTGGGTGTAAGAACACCACCATTAGGGGCAGGAGTGGGTGTAAGACACCATTAGGGGCAGGAGTGGGTGTAAGACACCATTAGGGGCAGGAGTGGGTGTAAGACACCATTAGGGGAAGGAGTGGGTGTAAGACACCATTAGGGGAAGGAGTGGGTGTAAGACACCATTAGGGGAAGGAGTGGGTGTAAGACACCATTAGGGGCAGGAGTGGGTGTAAGACACCATTAGGGGAAGGAGTGGGTGTAAGACACCATTAGGGGCAGGAGTGGGTGTAAGACACCATTAGGGGCAGGAGTGGGTGTAAGACACCATTAGGGGAAGGAGTGGGTGTAAGACACCATTAGGGGAAGGAGTGGGTGTAAGACACCAGTAGGGGCAGGAGTGGGTGTAAGACACCATTAGGGGAAGGAGTGGGTGTAAGACACCATTAGGGGCAGGAGTGGGTGTAAGACACCATTAGGGGAAGGAGTGGGTGTAAGACACCATTAGGGGCAGGAGTGGGTGTAAGACACAATTAGGGGCAGGAGTGGGTGTAAGACACCATTAGGGGAAGGAGTGGGTGTAAGAGCACCACCATTAGGGGCAGGAGTGGGTGTAAGACACCATTAGGGGAAGGAGTGGGTGTAAGAGCACCACCATTAGGGGAAGGAGTGGGTGTAAGACACCATTAGGGGAAGGAGTGGGTGTAAGACACCATTAGGGGAAGGAGTGGGTGTAAGAACACCACCATTAGGGGAAGGAGTGGGTGTAAGACACCATTAGGGGAAGGAGTGGGTGTAAGAGCACCACCATTAGGGGAAGGAGTGGGTGTAAGACACCATTAGGGGAAGGAGTGGGTGTAAGACACCATTAGGGGAAGGAGTGGGTGTAAGAGCACCACCATTAGGGGCAGGAGTGGGTGTAAGACACCATTAGGGGCAGGAGTGGGTGTAAGACACCATTAGGGGAAGGAGTGGGTGTAAGACACCATTAGGGGCAGGAGTGGGTGTAAGACACCATTAGGGGCAGGAGTGGGTGTAAGACACCATTAGGGGCAGGAGTGGGTGTAAGACACCATTAGGGGCAGGAGTGGGTGTAAGACACCATTAGGGGAAGGAGTGGGTGTAAGACACCATTAGGGGAAGGAGTGGGTGTAAGAGCACCGCCATTAGGGGCAGGAGTGGGTGTAAGACACCATTAGGGGAAGGAGTGGGTGTAGGCAGCAGCCTCTCTGAGTTAATGATTGCTGTTTAACAGTCTGATGGCCTTGCGATAGAAGCTGTTTTTCAGTCTCTTGGTCCCAGCTTTGACGCACCTTTACTGACCTCGCCTTCTGGATGATAGCGGGGTGAACAGGTAGTGGCTCGGGAGGTTGTTGTCCTTGATGATCTTTTTGGCCTTCCTGTGACATCGGGTGCTGTAGGTCTCATGGAGGGCAGGTAGTTTGCCCCCGGTGATGCGTTGTGCAGACCGCACCACCCTCTGGAGAGCCTTGCGGTTGAGGGCGTTGCAGTTGCCGTACCAGGCGGTGATACAGCCCGACAGGATGCTCTCTATTGTGCATCTATAAAAGTTTGTCAGGGTTTTGGGTGACAAACCAAATTTCTTCAGCCTCCTGAGGTTGAAGAGGCACTGTTGCGCCTTCTTTACAACACTGTCTGTGTGGGTGGACCATTTCAGTTTGTCTGTGATGTGAACGCCAGGGAACTTAAAATGTTACACCTTCTCCACTGCTGTCCCTTCGATATGGATAGGGGGGTGCTCCCTTTGCTCCACGATCATCTCCTTTGTTTTGTTGACGTTGAGTGAGAGGTTATTTTCCTGACACCACGCTCCGAGTGCCCTCACCTCCTCCCTGTAGGCTTGGTTGGTTGGTAATCAAGCCTACCACTGTTGTGTCGTCTGCAAACTTGATGATTGAGTTTGGAGGTGTGCATGGCCACGCAGTCGTGGGTGAAAAAAGGAGTACAGGAGGGGGCTGAGCACCCACCCTTGTGGGGCCCCAGTGTTGAGGGTCAGCGAAGTAGAGATGTTGTTTCCTACCTTCACCACCTGGGGGCGGCCTGTCAGAATGTCCAGGACCCAATTGCACAGGGCGGGGATGAGTCCCAGGGCCTCCAGATTGAAGATGTGCTTGGAGGGTACTATGGTGTTGAATGCTGAGCTCTAGTCAATGAACAGCATTATTACGTAGGTATTCCTTTAGTCCAGATGGGATAGGGCAGTGTGCAGTGTGATGTCGATTGCGTCATCTGTGGACCTGTTGGGGCGGTGTACAAACTGAAGTGGGTCTAGGGTGGCCGGTAAGGTGGAGGTGATATGATCCTTGACTAGTCTCTCTATTCACTTCATGATGACAGAAGTGAGTGCTACGGGGCGGTAGTCATTTAGTTCAGTTATCTTTGCCTTCTTGGGTACAGGAACAATGGTGACCATCTTGAAGCATGTGGGGACAACAGACTGGGATAGGGAGAGATTGAATATGTCCATAAACACACCAGCCAGCTGGTCTGCGCATGCTCTGAGGACGCGGCTAGGGATGCCGTCTGGGCCAGCAGCCTTGCGAGGGTTAACACGTTTAAATGTTTTACTCACGTCGGCCACGGAGAAGGAGGGGGGGGGGGGGTGATGCAATCTCTGTTGGCGTGATGCATGGAGAAGCCCGTGATGCATGGAGAAGCCCAGTTTCCGTGAAACAGAGAATGTTACAATCTCTGATGTCTCTCTGGAAGGAAACCCTTGCTCGAATTTCGTCTACCTCAAATCAAATTTTATTGGTCACATGCAGATGTTAATGCGAGTGTAGCGAAATGCTTGTGCTTCTAGTTCTGACCATGCAGTAATATCTAACAAGTAATCTAATAATTTCACAACTACCTTTTACACACAAGTATAAAGGAATACCGTCTACCTTGTTGTCTAGAAACTAGACATTGACGAGTAGTATACTCGGGAGGGAGTATACTACTCGCCAATACCCCTCCACAACCCTCAGCACAGACACATCCATTTACCTAACGTTCTCACTGACACAATGCCAATAATAGTAAGGCAAAAAATGACAGTTTATAACCAGAGGTTTCCCCTAACCACTGACACCCTTCTACCTCGAGCGTCATGTAACAGCATGTGGTATATATGAGCCTCTAGTGCCACCTGCTGGCCAGTTCCACACAGCAGTCAATGGGAGCTGAGGATAACACTTTTTTTTTGTGATATATTTTTTGAAATTGTACCTTTATTTAACTTGGCAAGTCAGTTAAGAACAAATTCTTATTTACAATGACGGCCTACCCCGGACGACGCTGGGACAATTGTGCGCCGCCCTATGTGACTCCCAATCACGGCCAGATGTGATACAGCCTGGATTTGAACCAGGGACTGTAGGGTACTGAGATGCAGTGTCTTAGACCGCTGCGCCACTCGGGAGCCCTGGTTTGCACTATCAGGGATCCTTGGGACATCCCTACCCCCATTGAAGTAGATATTCAAAATGGTAAAGGTTAGGTTTAGGGTTAGACAGGGGTTATGTTTAGGGTAGGGGTTAAGGTTAGGTTTAGGGCATGATTGTCCCAAGGATTCCGGATAGCACTGACCCTGAAAATATAGTTCATACCATTGGCTGAGTTGATAACCCG
Organism: Salvelinus alpinus; assembly: GCF_045679555.1. Lineage (NCBI taxonomy): Eukaryota > Metazoa > Chordata > Actinopteri > Salmoniformes > Salmonidae > Salvelinus > Salvelinus alpinus. The sequence goes on along the minus strand of NC_092105.1, from coordinate 16,122,055 downwards.
TGAACCTACAGTAGGAACAATGCAGCTGGTGAACAAGGAAGTTTACAATGTTAACATGTTCAAAATCCTTCTGTCTCTCCTCCGTTCCTTCCCTCTGATCTGACTGGTTACCATGGGAAAAATAAATGCAGGTAGCTCGGAGAGAGAAAGTGTCTGCGAAGAAGCAAGAGGGGTAGGACATCAAGGTAGGGGGGGTGTGTGTGTGTGTGTGTGTGTGTGTGTGTGTGTGTGTGTGTGTGTGTGTGTGTGTGTGTGTGTGTGTGTGTGTGTGTGTGTGTGTGTGTGTGTGTGTGTGTGTGTGTGTGTGTGTGTGTGTGTGTGTACAGTACGTTGAATCTCACCTGGGGACGTTGGTCAAGTAAGTGAGCACGTTGTGGAACTCCCTCTCCTGAATCTCTCCGAAAGCAGAGAACTCTGGGAACACGATGATGGGGCTGCCGTTCTGCCCTCGGCCCCCTGGGAAAGAAACACAGAAGACTTCAGAACGAAGAGCACACTACAACAGAGAGTTCACTAGAACAGAGAGTTCACTAGAACAGAGAGTTCACTAGAACAGAGTTCATTAGAACAGAGAGTACACTAGAACAGAGAGTACACTAGAACAGAGAGTACACTAGAACAGAGAGTTCACTAGAACAGAGAGTACACTAGAACAGAGAGTACACTAGAACAGAGAGTTCACTAGAACAGAGAGTACACTAGAACAAAGAGTTCACTAGAACAGAGAGTTCACTAGAACAGAGAGTTCACTAGAACAGAGAGTTCACTAGAACAGAGAAGGCTCACACGGAACCCAAACCGGCTGCGCGCGTGCGCCATCGTGCGACATCGTGCATACATTTATTTTGTCCCCCAACACCAAACGCGATCACGACACGCAGGTTAAAATATCAAAACAAACTCTGAACCAATGTCAATTTGGGGACAGGTCGAAAATAATTAAACATGTATGGCAATTTAGCTAGTTAGCTTGCACTTGCTAGCTAATTTGTCCTATTTAGCTAGCTTGCTGTTGCTAGCTAATTTGTCCTGGGATATAAACATTGAGTTGTTATTTTACCTGAAATGCACAAGGTCCTCTACTCCGACAATTAATCCACAGATAAAACGGTCAACTGAATCGTTTCTAGTCATCTCTCCTCCTTCCAAGCTTTTTCATCTTAGAACTTATATGGTGATTGGCATCTACACTTTCATAGTACTACCACGACAGCCGGCAACAGTTCGTCTTTCAATCACCCACGTGGGTATAACCAATGAGGAGATGGCACGTGGGTATAAAGTCTGAAGTCTGCTTCTATAAACCAATGAGGAGATGGGAGAGGCAGGACTTGCGGCGCGATCTGCGTCAGAAATAGGAATGACTTCTATTTTAGCCCTTTGCAACGCAGACGCTCGTTGGCGCGCACGAGCAGTGTGGGTGCAATAATTGAATAACATGGATTTCTAAATTTATTTTGCAACGCACGCGACGTGTCCGGTCTGGTCAGCATGTCAGTCACACTTCTTCTGTTGATTTTCTGACACAATTTAGATAAGGATTACCACAAGAGGGCGCCAGTAGGACTGACAAACCAGTCTGACTGTCGAGTTGAGAAACAAAATAGAGAAGGGGGCAGAGAGAGAGAGAAAAATAATGGAGGAGGGGGGCAGAGAGAGAGAGAGAAACAGAATAGAGGAGGGGGGGCAGAGTGAGAGAGAGAGAGAGAGAGAGAGAAACAGAATAGAGGAGGGGGGGCAGAGCGAGAGAGAGAGAGAGAGAGAGAGAGAGAGAGAGAGAGAGAGAGAAACAGAATAGAGGAGGGGGGGTAGAGAGAGAGTTTACAAACACACACACACAGACATACAGTACACTTATGGGGCAATTAGTCACACACACACACACACGGTCCTTGGCGGGAGCAGCTGCTCTATTAGCCCATGTGATCAGAATATCAATCTGTCTGCTTTCCCCTCTCCTATTATCACCCTAGCAACAGCAACTGCTCGCTCATCGTTTCACTCTGCCTGTTTTGATTCTGCTGCATCTGAGTAGAGGCAAGGCTCTCTGCAAAATGGACGCCGACAGGCAGAACATCCAATAAAGACTGCCACAGTCCCCAAGGTGACCTTATGCAGTACATAGAGGGGGACAGAGACGGGCCAAACTGTGTGTGTGTGTGTGTGTGTGTGTGTGTGTGTGTGTGTGTGTGTGTGTGTGTGTGTGTGTGTGTGTGTGTGTGTCAGAGGGGAGGGGGTCTTCTATGCAACGAGGTGAATGCAGTGGTGAAGGGATTTAATAGGCACTTGAAGTCTGCTCACAAGCCCTTCTGTATAGCTTTAAACCAGTTGACATGCTGTACAGAGACACATTGAATTGACAAAACAACCAGAAAAACAGAAACTTCATATTGGTTCACACACAACAGAAACTGATATACACATATGTAAATACACACACTAAACAAACACACAGTCAGGTCAAGAGAAGGAGTCCTAACCTGTGTATGAATACTCCTACTAACAGCACTAACTGTACTATTTGTGACTTAAATTTAGTTTATAGTATGCTTATTGGTCATAGTATGGATATAGTTAGTATGCCAAAAGTTCCCCGGATGTCGTGCAAAATTTGCCAAAATACGAAGTATACGAGCAGTGGACACCATTTCCGTGCTTTTAGGGCCCATAATAGAATTCTTCCGAAAATGGGCGTGGCTTCACAACGTTTTGAGATTTGAAGAAAATGGCGGGAAATATGCAGCCGAAGTCTGACAAGAGCGGATACAAATGAATTGCTTTAATTAATAATGACAAAAGTTAAGAAAATGTTGAGCAATGTAATAAAGTAATGAGTTTTCAAATAAGTTACGTTACACGTTATGTTTGCTGATAATTTGTTAGCTACGCTATCCTTACGAACCGCATAGCATTACAGTAGGTACCGGGTATGTTAGCTAGGTACCTAATGTTAGCTACTAATACATTGAACTTGCCAGGCAGTATATTAACTGAATGCTATCTAACTAACTACCCAACCTTGATTGAATTGATTATTCATGTCATTCTTAGCTAAGTGGTATAGTCGTTGTGAGTTCTCAATGGACATTGTTAATTCTGGTTATCTAGTCCGATTTCAGAGCATTCTAGTCTGAATGTGCCAGAGCGCAGAATAACTGATTGATTTACGAATGCCCGTTGAATATGGCTGGTGTCAGTAAACGTCAGCAAAAACAAGCGTAATTAAATTGTTGCCAGGAGCACAGTTACAGTCACCAACACTCTGGATAACATGAGAACAGCCTAATCAGCTCTGCTAGGACGAGTAAAATGGTCAGAGTGATGTGTTCTCTCATTTGTGTCTGGAAGTAGCTAGCAAGCTAACCAGTTAGCTTGGGTGCATGATTGCCGTTGTGAGGTCAGAAAGCTCGGATCAACCCTACTCCTCGGCCAGAGAGTACAGTGAACGCTACGAGAGTGAAAGGCTCTGGATTTACGACCGGACAATCTGACAACACTCTGAATTTACAAACAGACAATCTGACAACGCTCTGAATTTACAAACAGACAATCTGACAACGCTCTGAATTTACAAACGGACAATCTGACAACGCTCTGAGTTTACAAACGGACAATCTGACAACGCTCTGAATTTACAAACGGACAATCTGACAACGCTCTGGATTTACAAACGGACAATCTGACAACGCTCTGGATTTACAAACGGACAATCTGACAACGCTCTGAATTTACAAACGGACAATCTGACAACGCTCTGAGTTTACAAACGGACAATCTGACAACGCTCTGAATTTACAAACGGACAATCTGACAACGCTCTGAATTTACAAACAGACAATCTGACAACGCTCTGAATTTACAAATGGACAATCTGACAACGCTCTGAGTTTACAAACGGACAATCTGACAACGCTCTGGATTTACAAATGGACAATCTGACAACGCTCTGAGTTTACAAACGGACAATCTCAAAACGCTCTGAATTTACAAATGGACAATCTGACAACGCTCTGAGTTTACAAACGGACAATCTGACAACGCTCTGGATTTACAAATGGACAATCTGACAACGCTCTGAGTTTACAAACGGACAATCTCAAAACGCTCTGAATTTACAAATGGACAATCTGACAACACTCTGGATTTACAAACGGACAATCTGACAACACTCTGGATTTTTGCACTCTGGCAGTCCAGATTGGATTTACGAACATAAAAATGTCTAGCCTGTCATTTGTTTTGCTAACAAGCTAGCAAGAGGTTGCATAGCAACAGCATCAACTTCTGGTAGACAAGCGAAGTGCTAGTACGCTCAACTGAAATTATACAGTTTGTTTATAGTACACAAAAATTAACTGGTGGTATATATTATGTAGTATATGCTCATTAAGTAGGTAGTATACAGTATGTTAGTATGGGTATTCGAACAGAGCTCCAGTGTACTGTAGCTGGACTGGACCGGATTTACGCTGGACTAACTGTGATGAGTAGAAAAACAAGCCGAAAAATGGGAGAGGAGAGATTTGAATGACAAATCCTGAGGGGTGAAGTAAGATCCAGGTCACCCGTGATACAAGCCAGTATTTGGGGCGGCAGGTAGCCTAGTGGTTAGAGCGTTGGGCCAGTAACCAAAAGGTTGCTAGAGCAAATCCCTGAGCTGACAATGTAAAAATCTGTTGTTCTGCCCTTGAACAAGGCAGTTAACCCACTGTTCCTAGGCCGTCATTATAAATAAGAATTTGTTCTTAACTGACTTGCCTAGTTAAATAAAATAAATACATTTGACATCCATCCATGTCTGAGATTGTTGGGAGATGATGTGGAAACTGGCCACTAGGGGCAACAGTGAGTGCTGTTACGTTCAAGTAGGTTTCAGTTTTGCTAGTCTGTGGATGGTGGATGGGCGTAAGCATCTGCCTCTGATTCCAAAGGTTTCAAGTTCAATTCCAGCAATAGAAAGTTGATTTAAAAAAATGAAGCCTATCACTAACCTTAACCATTCATAGTTAATACTTAACCTTAAACACTTTGAAATGTGACGTTTGGAAAAACTTCGAAATATGACGTTTAAGAAACATGGATGAACGTCTAATTCTGACGTGAGGCTGTTAGAGCTGGTCTGAAGCAGACAGTTCATCTGAACTATATCAGGAAGAAGAACAGTATTCACCTGTCTTATGTGTGAAACTACTGTATAGCAGACATCTCTGTATTATGACAGGCAGGCAGACAGACAGACAGGCAGACAGGCAGGAAATATTACCTAAGAGGAAGGCGAACTTCTTCCTAAGGTCAGGGGTGATGTCGATGGCACAGAGGGGGCTGCTCTCCTGCTGCATGATCTCATCTGCAGGAGGAGGAGCAGGAGGAGGACACAACACAGTCAGAATCACAGGACATGAGGGGTTAACACAGTCAGAATCACAGGCCATGAGGGGTTAACACAGTCAGAATCACAGGACATGAGGGGTTAACACAGTCAGAATCACAGGACATGAGGGGTTAACACAGTCAGAATCACAGGCCATGAGGGGTTAACACAGTCAGAATCACAGGACATGAGGGGTTAACACAGTCAGAATCACAGGCCATGAGGGGTTAACACAGTCAGAATCACAGGACATGAGGGGTTAACACAGTCAGAATCACAGGCCATGAGGGGTTAACACAGTCAGAATCACAGGATATGAGGGGTTAACACAGTCAGAATCACAGGATATGAGGGGTTAACACAGTCAGAATCACAGGCCATGAGGGGTTAACACAGTCAGAATCACAGGACATGAGGGGTTAACACAGTCAGAATCACAGGCCATGAGGGGTTAACACAGTCAGAATCACAGGACATGAGGGGTTAACACAGTCAGAATCACAGGACATGAGGGGTTAACACAGTCATGTTCTTTGGGGAAGAGAATAGAATTGAATGAAAGAACCATCACAAAGGTAGAAAAGAACTATACATACTCTCTCACACAAAAACAGGAAGTTAGTATGGCACATACTCTGGCCAGTATAAAGAAGTGCATAATAGTGAATGAACAATAATCTGAAACTCAGACCAGAGAGCAAAATGCTACAAAGCATCCTAGTAAGGAGCGGTCACCACACATATTTGGGTCCTGACCCACTAGGGTTGAACCCATTTAGTCGACTGGTCGATTGTTTGGTCGATAGGCTGTTGGTTCGACTGAGATTTTTTTAGTCGAGCAGTAGTCAAACATTTTTTAATACGTATGGCACACGAGACACAGTAATTTATGTAAAAGCATTCAATATATTATTATTATTGCTACATGTCCTGGGTGGCGCAGCAGTCAAAAGTCCTGCAACGCAGTGCTGAGGCGCCACTACAGCCTGGGGTTCGATTCCACAACCGGCCGTATTGATCTCTGGCTCCCTCGTTAGTAATTTGTGTTTCTTAATTTTTAATCGCAGTGCTTAAAGCATCAGACAAGTTCAGTAGCCAACATATAGTTGATTTTATTCAAACATAGGGTGTGTCTATATATGGAAAAATACACTTTTAAAATTTAGACTGATCAATTGTTAAAGAACAGACGATTCCTGGTCAACCAAGATTTTTTGTAGTCAGGGATGGCCCTATGACCCAACATCATCCACAGTGTACCCAGCTCTATCCCCCCATGAACTCCCATCATGGGGATTAGAATAATCAGATTATGGGCACGATCCCCAGAAGCTGGAAGCAGGGTAACCCCAGGTAGTGAAAGTGGAGATGGGGTGAGGCTGCTGTGAGAGGCCCAGGCTGCTGTGAGAGGCCCAGGCTGCTGTGAGAGGCCCAGGCTGCTGTGAGAGGCCCAGGCTGCTGTGAGAGGCCCAGGCTGCTGTGAGGATCCCAGGCTGCCGTGAGGATCCCAGGCTGCCGTGAGGATCCCAGGCTGCCGTGAGGATCCCAGGCTGCCGTGAGGATCCCAGGCTGCCGTGAGGATCCCAGGCTGCCGTGAGGATCCCAGACTGCCGTGAGGATCCCAGGCTGCCGTGAGGATCCCAGGCTGTTGTGAGAGGCCCAGGTCAGCAGGGAGAGAATGGCAAGGTCTTGGATCGTTGCTGGTACACAGCAGAGTATGTGAGCGAAACTTGCCCAATTTGACTGGAGAACAGAGTGAGATTCCCAAAGGCTACAATTTCGCTCCAGAAGCACTCAAAGTATTGGTCACTTCAGGAGCTCAGGGCCCAGCATGCATCTGTAGTCCACTTGTGTGTTGCTATAGCCCCTTGCTTTAGCTATTGTCATGGAGTTCACTAAATATTTACATTAAGAAACAGATAAAACACACAGGTGTAAAATCAAGGTGACTTGCAAAGATGAGGACCAAGAGCAGGAGAGGGAGTGTGGTGATGTAGTGTCCACAACAACAAATCTGATCTTTTAAACATTTTGTTCATTTTTGTTACATTATCTATACAATTGGCCATAATTGATTTTGGCCCAATAGCCCTGGAATATCGCCATGTTCAAGAAGCTTTCCGTTTTGATTGGGTTATTTTGCCTAAAAACTTTTAGGCATACCTATAGAAAAAAACTAAAAACCCTGCATCTCTGCCCAGGCTGGAAAGAGTGGCCAAAAGCGTGTTTAGCATCCCCTTTGGCTCTGCATGTTGTTTCAATTCTGAGTGCTTTATGTCCTTATCAGCCTAGTGTGTCACACTCGCAAATGCTTCACAATGTATTTCTTTGTAGGCTATAGCCTTGAAATAATTTTAATAATATAGCCTAAATAATTCATTTTCTTTCCTTCTTAGTCTCCCTGTCTGGCTCCTGACCTATTTAGATTGTTTATAAGCAGTTTAATTTGACATGTAGGTGAACATTCACCTTTTATGTTCAATACTTCAAAACCAAATGGCAGGTCCAGGTAGTCACAAAAATAGATTGGTGTTGGTTAAATTGCGATTTGAATTAATGTATGCAAATTTGCAGTGGCAGTTTTTCTTCCTGTGTGCACAGAGCGGTTTTCAGCGGAACTGTTGGAAAGGACGTGGAGCGCCCAGAGCAGTGGACAAGCACCACTTCATGAGCAATGAGTGGGATTTCAAACTGCTCAACTCTTCTCACACACTCTGGTACACTGAAACAAAACTAGGTCAGAGACACGGTGACACACAGCCCCAAATCTCTCATTCTTTACTCAGCATATTTTTACCCATAACTGGAATTCTCTAAAAGCGGAACAGCATTCTGTCAACGCCATTGTTCTTTAGTACCTGCATGTGTGTACTTCCTATAGAAAATACTGTACTTGTACAGTTCCTCAGAAAATGCACAGCTGTTGGCTAATATTTCTGTTGTTCATTTGTAATATTAAAGAGTTTTGGTAGCATAATACTCTTTGTATATGATTTATTATATATTATATAGTTATAATCTGCGTGTACTTATTTTTCTTGCTCCAGTTTGGGAGACTGGTCCAATTCTACACAGTAAGGGACAGATCGAAATGTACTCGGGGGGAGGGGCTTTTCCAACTCAAGGTGTCTTACCAAAAAAATGCACCACCCTCCATAAATAATATTTTCACATAAATAATATTTTCACATGACCCTTCCCTTTTACAGTACAATAAATGGAACACCTCCCCCCCCCTCATAGAATGAACTCTAAATAATGTTTACGACCACAAATAACAATAACTGTAGCGAACCTGTGTTTATAAACGTGGATATAAACGTGGATTCAGCGTGCTTTTGAGGCTCAGTTGATGCTACGCAGGACTCTGGGCCAGAAGGTTGAGGTTTCGCTGACCACCACCGACAGCAAACTCTCCCTGCCTGTTTCTTACACTATGGTCAGAGCAGGCTGCAGACAATGATCAGCTAGGTGGAAATGGCATTTTCAACAATTTGATGCCATATTTATAATTATATAAAATATATTGAACAAGTTTTCCACCAACAGGTTTCTGTGCCAATGCACCACACAACCAATAAACAAAGCAGACCTATTTCGGCACTTCAATATCATGGTTTGTGTTTTCACCATCACAATAAATAGACTAAGTCTGGACAAACAGAAAATACATTCCTCCCTACCTTGTAGGCTTACCCAGTACAGAAGGCTTGGCTTGAAAATCTCAGAATGCCATTAAACTTTTTGGTGTTTTGTAACAGATCAAAATGAAATTAAATCAAATTTTATTTGTCACATGCGCTAGACTACAGGTGCAATCTGCGTGCAAACTACTACACCTTACTGTGAAATGCTTACTTACAAGCCCTTAACCAACAATGCAGTTTTAAGAAAATAAGAGTTAAGAAATGATTTAAATAAATAAACTGAAGTAAAAAAACTAACACAACAAAATAACAACAGCATGGCTATATACAGGGGGTACCAGTACCGAGTCAATGAGTGACAATGCATAGATAATAAACATGATTAGCCACGTTCAGCAGTCTTATGGCTTGGGGTAGAAGCTGTTTAGGAGCTTTTTGGACCTAGACGTGGATCTCCGGTACCGCTTGCCGGAGAGAAGAGTATATGACTTGTATGGCTGTAGCGCCTTACGGTCAGATGCCGAGCCGTTGCCATACCAGGCGGTGATGCAGCCGGTTAGGTTGTTCTCGATGGTGCAGTTGTAGAACTTTTTCAGGATCTGGGGACCCATGCCAAATGTTTTCAGTCTCCTGAGTGGTAATAGGCATTGTCGTGCCCTCTTCACGACTGTTTGGACCATGATTGTTTGTTGGTGATGTGGACACCAAGGAACTTGAAGCTCATGACCCGCTCCACTACATCCCCGTCGACGTGAATGGGGGTGTGTTCGGCTCTCCAGAGAAGAAGACAGACGTTTTATGTGTCCCCAACCAATTGTGTTTTTGTTCGTTTATTTGCATTTTTGGAAACTTATTTTTTAACTTATTTTGTGCATAATGTTGCCGCTACCGTCTCTTATGACCAAAAGTAACTTCTGGACATCAGGACTGTGATTATTCACCACAGACTGGCAGAATCCTTTTTTTCCTTTAACGAGCCTGACGAGCTCGATATACTGCTTTCTCGGGAACAGGCCCAGATCCCCGTGATTTGCGTGAAGAGGAGGTGGAGAAAAAGGGGCCAAAGGGCAGGCTGCCTCGTGAGAATTCATAGGCGATTGAATAAACGCCCACTTCCTTCCATTCTGCTAGCAAACGTGCAATCTTTGGAGAATAAAACCGATGACCTACTCGCAAGATTAAACTACCAACGGGACATTCAAATTGTAAAATCTTATGCTTCACGGAGTCGTGGCTGAACGACGACACTATCAACATACTGGTTATACACTGTACCGGCAGGATAGAACAGCAACCTTGTCTGGTAAGACAAGGGGCAGCAGGTCTCTGACCTCCTCCCTATAGGCTGTCTCATCATTGTGGGTGATCAGGTCACTGTTGTGTCGTTAATAAACTTAATGATGGTGTTGGAGTTGTGCTTGGCCACGTAGTCGAGGGTGAACAGGGAGTAGAGGGGGGGACTAAGCATGCACCCATGAGTGGCCCCCGTGTTGAGGATCAGTGTGGCAGATGTGTTCTTGCCTCCCCTTACCACCTGGGGATGGCCCGTCAGGAAGTCCAGGATACAGTTACAGAGGGAAGTGTTTAGTCCTGAGGTCCTTAGCTTAGTGATGAGCTTTGTGGGCACTATGGTGTTGAACGCTGAGTTGTAGTCAATGAACAGCATTCTCACATACTGTGCCTTCGGAAAGTATTCAGACCCCTTGTCTTTTTCGAGATTTTGTTATGTTATAGCCTTATTCTAAAATGGAAAACAGGTTTAGACATTTTTGCAAAACAAAAATACCTTATTTACATAAGAATTCAGGCCCTTTGCTATGAGTCCTTTGATAAATTTCCATTGATCATCCTTGAGATGTTTCTACAACTTGGAGTCCATCTGTGGTAAATTTAATTGATTGGACATGATTTGGAAAGGCACACACCTGTCTATATAAAGGTCCCACAGTTGACAGTACATGTCAGAGCAAAAACCAAGCCATGAGGTCGAAGGAATTGTCCGTAGAGCTCCGTGACAGGATTGTGTCGAGGCACAGATCTGGGGAAGGGTACCAAAAACTGTCTGCAGCATTGAAGGTCCCCAAGAACACAGTGGCCTCCATCATTCTTAAATGGAAGAAGTTTGGAACCACCAAGACTCTCCCTAGAGCTGGACGCCCGGCCAATCTGAACAATTCGGGGAGAAGGGCTTTGGTAAGGGAGGTGACAACAACATTCATGAATATGCTGATTCTGTGAGCGAGTTTATTAGCAAGTGCATCGGTGATGTTGTACCCACGGTGACAATTAAAACCTTCCCCAACCAGAAACAATGGATTGGTGGCAGCATTCGCGCCATCAACTGAAAGCGCGAACCACTGCTTTTAATCAGGGCGACCGGAAACATAACCGAATACAAACAGTGTAGTTATTCCCTCCGCAAGGCAATCAAACAAGCTAAGCGTCAGTATAGAGACAAAGAGTTGCAAATCAGAGTCGCAAATCAACGGCTCAAACACGAGAGGTATGTGGCAGGGTCTACAGTCAATCACGGACTACAAAAAGAAAACCAGCTCCGTCGCGGACCCCAATGTCTTGCTCCCAGACAAACTAAACAACTTCTTTGCTCACTTTGAGGACAATACAGTGCCACCGACACGGCCCCCTACCAAAACCTGCGGACTCTCCTTCACCGCAGCCAACGTGAGTAAAATATTTAAACGTGTTAACCCTCTCAAGGCTGCCGGCCCAGACGGCATCCCAAGCCGCGTCCTATGAGCATGTGCAGACCAGCTGGCTGGTGTGTTTATGGACATATTCAATCAATCCCTATCCCAGTCTGCTGTTCCCACATGCTTCTTGAGGGCCATCATTGTTCCTGTACCCAAGAAAGGTTTCCGGGATGATGGTTGATGAGAGCCATGACCAGCCTTTCAAAGCACTTCATGGCTACAGACGTGAGTGCTAGGGGTCGGTAGTCATTTAGGCAGGTTACCTTGGCATTCTTGGTACAGGGACTATGGTGGTCTACTTGAAACAGTTAGGTATTACAGACTCTTTCAGGGAGAGGTTGAAAATGTCAGTGAAGACACTTGCCAGTTGGTCCGTGCAAGCTCTGAGTTCATGTCCTGGTAATACGTCTGGCCCCGCAGCCTTGTGAATGTTGACCTGTTTAAAGGTCTTACTCACATTGGCTATGGTGAACATGATCACACAGTCATCCGAAACAGCTGATGCTCTCATGCATGCTTCAGTGTTGCTTGCCTTGAAGCAAGTATAAAAGGCATTTAATCAGTCTGGTAATCTGCGTCACTGGGCAGCTTGCGGCTGGGTTTCCCTTTGTAGTCCGTAATAGTTTGCAAACCCTGCGACATCCGACAAGTGTCAGAGCCAATGTAGTAGGATTCAATCTTTGTCCTGTATTGACGCGTTGCCTGTTCGACGGTTCATCTGATTGCCATAGCAGGATTTCTCATAAGCGTCTAGATTAGTGTCCCTCTCATTGAAAGCGGCAGCTCTAGCCTTTATCCATGTTGCCTGTAATCCATGGCTTCTGGTTGGGATATGTACGTACGGTCACTTGTGGGGACGACGTCATCAATGCACTAATTGATGAAGCCGGTGACTGAGGTGACATACTCCTCAATACCATCGGACGAATCCCAAAACATATTCTAGTCTGTGCTAGCAAAACAATCAGTAAAAAAAAAGGAATATTTGGCACTGGGAAGATTTTAATTAACCGGACATTTGAGCCTATTTATTAATTGGTTTCTAGGCTACGTTCCTAAAACAATAAGTGTCCACCTCATGGTTCAGCTGTCAGAGATTTGAGCACTACATGTTTCAGGGCATTGTATTCATAGGTCTATAGGGTTAGGTGTCCACTCTATGATATTAACTTTTCAATACATATATACATAATCATATCTATCAATCAATCTGTCTATCAATCAATCTGTCTATCTATCAATCTATCAATCTATCTATCAATCTATCAATCTGTCTATCAATCTGTCTATCAATCTGTCTATCAATCTGTCAATCTATCTATCTGTCAATCTGTCAATCTGTCAATCTATCTACACACACACACACACACACACACACACACACACACACACACACACACACACACACACACACACACACACACACACACACACACACACACACACACACACACACATATATATATACGTATATAAAGGAAGATAAGTTTAGGCCTAACCCCAGAGAGATAGAGAGAGATATGCCAATTGCATGCTACAAAACCGACATGCCTTTATGTCAGATGCTATACAGATATCGACGTACAGGAGGCTATTTCATAACTTTTCGATCAGAATATTTTGTATAAAGATAAGCATTATATTATTCGATTATAGGAGTAACTGTGGTACAGTAGGCCTGAAACAGTCTTCCTCACCTGAAGTTCAACTGTCGGAGTCAGTTAGTAGTACCAGGTAGTACCAGGACGCACTGCATTCATATGATAGGCCTGCAGTAGCTAAAGCTTAATAATAGCCACTGCATACCAAACCTTCACAAACGTTTCTAAACTTTATTAGGGTAATATCAAAAGTAAGTTAAGTCATTGTTTATAGGGAAAATCCAAGCAAAAGAGTGAATGTAAACCAGGGAAAAAACACCCTACCCTCCACTATGTCCAATAACAAACACACACTACCCTCCCCTATGTCCAATAACAAACACACACTACCCTCCACTATGCCCAATAACAAACACACACTACCCTCCCCTATGCCCAATAACAAACACACACTACCCTCCCCTATGTCCAATAACAAACACACACTACCCTCCCCTATGTCCAATAACAAACACACACTACCCTCCCCTATGCCCAATAACAAACACACACTACCCTCCCCTATGTCCAATAACAAACACACACTACCCTCCACTATGCCCAATAACAAACACACACTACCCTCCCCTATGTCCAATAACAAACACACACTACCCTCCCCTATGTCCAATAACAAGCACACACTACCCTCCCCTATGTCCAATAACAAACACACACTACCCTCCCCTATGTCCAATAACAAACACACACTACCCTCCCCTATGTCCAATAACAAACACACACTACCCTCCCCTATGTCCAATAACAAACACACACTACCCTCCCCTATGTCCAATAACAAACACACACTACCCTCCCCTATGTCCAATAACAAACACACACTACCCTCCCCTATGTCCAATAACAAACACACACTACCCTCCACTATGCCCAATAACAAACACACACTACCCTCCCCTATGTCCAATAACAAACACACACTACCCTCCCCTATGTCCAATAACAAGCACACACTACCCTCCCCTATGTCCAATAACAAACACACACTACCCTCCCCTATGCCCAATAACAAACACACACTACCCTCCCCTATGTCCAATAACAAACACACACTACCCTCCCCTATGTCCAATAACAAACACACACTACCCTCCCCTATGTCCAATAACAAACACACACTACCCTCCCCTATGTCCAATAACAAACACACACTACCCTCCCCTATGCCCAATAACAAACACACACTACCCTCCCCTATGTCCTATGCCCAATAACAAACACACACTACCCTGCCCTATGCCCAATAACAAGCACACACTACCCTCCCCTATGTCCTATGCCCAATAACAAACACACACTACCCTCCCCTATGTCCTATGCCCAATAACAAACACACACTACCCTCCCCTATGCCCTATGCCCAATAACAAACACACACTACCCTCCCCTATGCTCTATGCCCAATAACAAGCACACACTACCCTCCCCTATGTCCTATGCCCAATAACAAACACACACTACCCTCCCCTATGTCCTATGCCCAATAACAAACACACACTACCCTCCCCTATGCCCTATGCCCAATAACAAACACACACTACCCTCCCCTATGCCCTATGCCCAATAACAAGCACACACTACCCTCCCCTATGCCCTATGCCCAATAACAAGCACACACTACCCTCCCCTATGTCCTATGCCCAATAACAAGCACACACTACCCTCCCCTATGCCCTATGCCCAATAACAAACACACACTACCCTCCCATATGCCCAATAACAAGCACACACTACCCTCCCCTATGCCCAATAACAAGCACACACTACCCTCCCCTATGTCCAATAACAAGCACACACTATCCTCCCCTATGCCCAATAACAAACAACACACAACCCTTCCCAAATTCAAAAAACCCCAGCCTTTTGATCTGTTCCTAAGAGGACTGAGACTCCTGGTAAATAGGTCAAGTCAACTGGTCTTCTAGTAAATCATTGATGCTGCTTTTACCTCAAACCCTCAGAGCCAAGTCAGCATAAATACAGTCTCATCCACCTCACTCCTATCCCTGGGATGACATACAATAATAGTATGCGTCCTAGAAACTCAAACAAGACGGTTCCATAGTGCACATACACCACTCCCATGCTACTCTCAGCCAATCCAACAAAGAGGTTTATCTGCATCCATTTAGAAACAGCTATATACAGTTATACAGTATGCTCAAGCAGTTCTTTGAGCAGGTAGTGTGTATACTGTGGGAGACAGTCCTACTGTTGAAACTGGGTGCCCAACAGTGCAGCGCACAACAGATCGATGGAACAGAAAGCCACCGTGATGCTCTACGGTGCTATAGGATTACAGATTACAGACACACAGACACACAGACAGAAAGCCACCGTGATGCTCTACGGTGCTATAGGATTACAGATTACAGACACACAGACAGAAAGCCACCGTGATGCTCTACGGTGCTATAGGATTACAGATTACAGACACACAGACAGAAAGCCACCGTGATGCTCTACGGTGCTATAGGATTACAGATTACAGACACACAGACAGAAAGCCACCGTGATGCTCTACGGTGCTATAGGATTACAGATTACAGACACACAGACACACAGACACACAGACAGAAAGCCACCGTGATGCTCTACGGTGCTATAGGATTACAGATTACAGACACACAGACACACAGACAGAAAGCCACAGTGATGCTCTACGGTGCTATAGGATTACAGATTACAGACACACAGACAGAAAGCCACCGTGATGCTCTACGGTGCTATAGGATTACAGATTACAGACACACAGACACACAGACACACAGACAGAAAGCCACCGTGATGCTCTACGGTGCTATAGGATTACAGATTACAGACACACAGACAGAAAGCCACAGTGATGCTCTACGGTGCTATAGGATTACAGATTACAGACAGAAAGACACAGTGATGCTCTACGGGGCTATAGGATTACAGATTACAGACAGAAAGACACAGTGATGCTCTACGGTGCTATAGGATTACAGATTACAGACACACAGATAGGAGGATGTGTGCGTGTCTATCTATCTGAATTCAGGGACAGAAATAGAGAAGTAGTCTTGATGGAAAGTTCTCCTCAAGACGTTTGCATATTTAATGTTAGAAACCAGCCGGGCAGACTTTCTAGGGCCACAACAACCAACCCTGTCTATTTCAATGATGTCACTTCAAACTGCTAAGCAGGGCTTAGCTCATGGTTCCCAAGGCTCAGATGGTTGAAGCTTGGTGATAGCTACATGGGCAATATATGTATACTGAACATAATGTATGTGGTACCTGTAAAATACCTGATCTGAGCCTCACTAACGTACTATATGACAGTGTGGAGATAGAAGGCTGAAAGGAGTAGAGTTGGGGTCAATTCGGAATTTCTGAATTGAATTCAACCCATTAATTTCAATTAATACACACCCCACAGGAAGCAATTAGCCCGACTAACCGGTGCCCCCACACATTGGCTACCCGGACTATCTGCATTGTGTCCCGCTACTGCTACTCTCTGTTTATCATATATGCATAGTCACTTTAACCATACCTACATGTACATATTACCTCAATCATCCCGACTAACCGGTACTGTTATTTTATCCTGTCTTTTTACCGTTTTTTTTCTTTACTTATCTGTTGTTCACCTAATACCTATTTCTTACTTAAAAATTGCACTGTTGGTTAGGGCATGTAAGTAAGCATTTCACTCTAAGGTCTACACCTGTTGTATTCGGCGCACGTGATAAATAAACTGATTTGATTTGATTTTAATTTAATTTGAATTAAAGGAAATATAGTTTCATTTAAAGCAATTCAAAGAAATTCAATTGAGACATGAAGCGTGAATGTCTCATTCTTTTGACAAATATTTTACTAAAAGCATCTGCCACTTATTACTGCAAATAATACAGATACCATTTCAAATATTATTGTCACAGTATTTTTTTGCATTTTTGTCATAAGATTAGGTTGACCCCTTACATCCTGTAATGATGCATTCTGGGATTTTATATTTATTTATATTTAATGACATGTAAGAGAATGATTAATTATTATAAACCTACAAAGGGATCTTAGAATATTTCCAGACTACTGTAATTATTGAATATTAATTTAAAGAGAATGAGTCTTTAAAAAAATTATAATGTTTCATCCAAATGTTTTACAAAGTATTGGTCACCATATATCAACATATACTGTACATACACTACTGTTCTAAAGTTTGGGGTCATTTTCCATGAAAACATACAAGAAATGAGTTGCAAAATGAATAGGAAATATAGTCAAGTTGTTGACAAGGTTATAAATAATGATTTTTAATTGAAATAATAACTGTGTCCTTCAAACTTTGCTTTCGTCAAAGAATCCTCAGAAATTACAGCCTTGCAGACCTTTGGCATTCTAGTTGTCAATTTGTTGAGGTAATCTGAAGAGATTTCACACCATGCTTCCTGAAGCACCTCACACAAATTGGAATGGCTTGATGGGCACGTCTAACGTACCATACGGTCAAGCTGCTCCCACAACAGCTCAATAGGGTTGAGATCCCGTGACTGTGCTGGCTACTCCTCTGTCCAGTGTCTGTGTTCTGTTGCCCATCTTAATCTTTTATTTTGATTGGCCAGTCTGAGATAGGGCTTTTTCTTTGCAACTCTGCCTAGAAGGCCAGCATCCCGGAATCGCCTCTTCACTGTTGATGTTGAGACTGGTGTTTCGCTGTTACTATTTAATGAAGCTGCCGGTTGAGGACTTGTGAGGCGTCTGTTTCTCAAACTAGACTATCTAATGTACTTTTCCTCTTGCTCAGTTGTGTACCGGGGCCACCCACTCCTCTTCCTATCTGGTAAGAGCCAGTTTGCGCTATTCTGTGAAGGGAGTAGTACACAGCGTTGTACGAGATCTTCATTTTCTTGGCAATTTCTCGAATAGACTGACGAGTTTCAGAAGAAAGTTCTTTGTTTCTGGCCATGTTGAGCCTGTAATCGAACCCACAAATGCTGATGCTCCAGATACTCAACTAGTCTAATGAAGGCCAGTTTTATTGCTTCTTTAATCAGGACAACAGTTTTCAGCTGTGCTAACATAATTACAAAATGATTTTCTAATGATCAATTAGCCTTTTAAAATGATAAACTTGGATTAGCTGACACAACGTGCCATTGGAACACAGGAGTGATGGTTGCTGATAATGGGCCTCTGTACGCCTATGTAGATATTCCATAAAAAATCTGCCGTTTCCAGCTACAAAAGTAATTTACAACGTTAGCAATGTCTACACTGTATTTCTGATCAATTTGATGTTATTTTAATGGACAAAACATTTGCTTTTCTTTCAAAAACAAGGACATTTCTGAGTGACCCCAAACTGTTGAATGGTAGTGTATGTATAGTGATTAACTTGTAAAAACAAAGGAGGAAGGGAAGTGCTGCTAAGGTACACAATAACAGGTTTTGGTAGACAGAAGATACTAAGGTACACAATAGTAGGTTTTGGTAGACAGAAGATACTAAGGTACACAATAGTAGGTTTTGGTAGACAGAAGGTGCTAAGGTACACAATAGTAGGTTTTGGTAGACAGAAGATACTAAGGTACACAATAGTAGGTTTTGGTAGACAGAAGGTGCTAAGGTACACAATAGTAGGTTTTGGTAGACAGAAGGTGCTAAGGTACACAATAACAGGTTTTGGTAGACAGAAGGTGCTAAGGTACACAATAGTAGGTTTTGGTAGACAGAAGGTGCTAAGGTACACAATAGTAGGTTTTGGTAGACAGAAGGTGCTAAGGTACACAATAACAGGTTTTGGTAGACAGAAGGTGCTAAGATACACAATAACAGGTTTTGGTAGACAGAAGATACTAAGGTACACAATAGTAGGTTTTGGTAGACAGAAGGTGCTAAGGTACACAATAGTAGGTTTTGGTAGACAGAAGGTGCTAAGGTACACAATAGTAGGTTTTGGTAGACAGAAGATGCTAAGGTACACAATAGTAGGTTTTGGTAGACAGAAGATGCTAAGGTACACAATAGTAGGTTTTGGTAGACAGAAGATGCTAAGGTACACAATAGTAGGTTTTGGTAGACAGAAGATGCTAAGGTACACAATAGTAGGTTTTGGTAGACAGAAGATGCTAAGGTACACAATAGTAGGTTTTGGTAGACAGAAGATGCTAAGGTACACAATAGTAGATTTTGGTAGACAGAAGGTGCTAAGGTACACAATAGTAGGTTTTGGTAGACAGAAGGTGCTAAGGTACACAATAGTAGTTTTTGGTAGGCCAAGACTTCCCTTCTGGACATTACATCAGTTTAAGGGTAGGACCACTGCAGTTACGCAACACTCCGACATTTATATTTTCTGAAGAAGAGCATACCTCCTCTCTTCCCCATATCCATTCATCGCATCCCATCCTCTACAGATAAAGTGAGAATTTTCATTGAAAGAGACACAAGGTATACCCTACGATGTCCAGAGCCTGCTGGTTTTCTGTTCTACGTGATAATTAATTGCACACACCTGGTGTCCCAGGTCTATATCAGTCCCTGATTAGACGGAAAAAAATGAAAAAAACGCAGTGGAAGTAGCATCGAGCTTCCAGAGTTTGAGGGTTCTAGAGCAACAAGGTCACAGAAAATCTCGCGGAAAACAGAGCGATGGAAG
Organism: Salvelinus alpinus; assembly: GCF_045679555.1. Classification (NCBI taxonomy): domain Eukaryota; kingdom Metazoa; phylum Chordata; class Actinopteri; order Salmoniformes; family Salmonidae; genus Salvelinus; species Salvelinus alpinus. The sequence goes on along the minus strand of NC_092105.1, from coordinate 16,102,028 downwards.
GGGAGCTACAGTGAACATAGACAGTATTGACTTTTCTGTGAGCTTCCTGGGTGTGTGTGTTCCTGTCACTTCAACACTATGTCAACACAGAGACTCTCCAAACTGACACGTTATACAAAAAATAAGATAATGTTTGCAGTGTCACCTCAGCGTTATCAGAGCAGCCAACTTCAATATTGTAAAGCACCAAAACAGCACATGATAGTCACTTCAACAATGTCCATGGTCTACTGTAAGCAACATGGGTCACACTTGATTTATATAGTCCCATACAGATGATCTGCAGATTGTTATACAGTACTATCTGTCGATAAACAGATGCTTGCTAAGGTTACGGTTAGGTTTAGAAAAGGGTTAGTGTAAGGTTTATGGTTAAGATAAGGGTTAAGGTTAGGGGATACTTAGTTGAAATGTTGTTGACAGTTACTGAACATCTACTGAACATTTACAAACCATCTACTTGGGACTGTGCAGATAAAGTGTTACCTCAACATGTGTACAGACAGACAACCAACCAACCTAAAGACAGACAGTAAGACCAACCAGTACCTGTCCTGTGCTCGAGCCCCAGCCAGCGTGGTGATGTCATGGTACACTCTGCTCAGAGGTATGCCCAGCCAGGCTCACCTTCTCTGGGTTCTCATGCTGTTAACCGTTGTTGCAGCCGTATCCAGAAATACACACCATCATGTCTGTCACTTTCTGTTTCCTTCTCTCTGTCTCTCTCTCTCTACAGACACACCCCCTTACACACATATACTCTGTAAATATTGAAGCAGTGCTGTAAAGAGACTTAGACCCCCCCCCGGGCTCTTAGTTTGGCAATGAGGGGACCGATCAGGTGACATCCTCTGCCTCAGTGCATAACTGCACAGAGTTTTCTCTCACACACAGCATGTATCAAAAGATGAAGCAAAAAAATAAATATTGAAACACATAAATTCTAACATCCTGGTTGGGTGGGAGTGTACGCCTTGTGTCTTTTATGTGGAGGAGGCTATGGATTAGTTGGCTGAGTCTCTCTCTCTCTCTCTCTCTCTCTCTCTCTCTCTCTCTCTCTCTCTCTCTCTCTCTCTCTCTCTCTCTCTCTCTCTCTCTCTCTCTCTCTCTCTCTCTCTCTCTCTCTCTCTCTCTCTCTCTCTCTCTCTCTCTCTCTCTCTCTCTCTCTCTCTCTCTCTCTCTCTCTCTCTCTCTCTCTCTCTCTCTCATTACGTCTGTTATACAGTATATCCAAACACTGCCAATCAAAGGTTTTAACCAATCAGGAGTATAAGTGATTCCAGGACAGGAGGGGCTTATGATTCATCCCTCCCAGTCACTACACATGCATCATCTATTAAATCCCTCTCTGTGAAGACAGCAGCAGAGACATACCTCACACAACATGCTGTGACATCACAGAGAGAGGTACCTACAGTATATCTCATGGTTTAGGGTGCTAGGTTGGTGACATCACAAGGAATATAGTCGTGATGCAAATGTTTAGATTATGAAGCAAATGTCAACAAAAAGACATGCTTTGGTTAAGAATGTAAGGTTTGTAACATCACACAGAGAGGTTGTAACATCGCAGAAGAGCACTACTGATAGAAATGTAGGGTGCGTTTGTAAATTCAATCTGGAGTTTCAGAGTATGCTCAGAGTGCCCCCTGGGCGTTTCAGATTGTCAGTTCGTAAATTCAGTTTGAGCGTTCAGAGTGCACACTAGACGCTCTGGCCGAGGAGTAGGGTTGATCCGAGCTTTCTGGCCTCACAACGGAGTCAAGCATCCAAGCTAACTGGCTAACATTGTTATCCAGAGCGTTGATGATTGTAACTGCTGCAGGCAACAATTTCATTATACTTTTTTTGCCGACTTTTACTGACACCGGTCATATTCAACAGGTGTTGAGCGTTCGTAAATTCATCAGTTATTCTGCACTCTGGCACACTCAGATGAGAGTGCTCTGAAATCGGAGTAGATAGCCAGAGGGAATTTACGAACGCACCCGTAATGTTAGCGGTTGTGAAATCACAAAGAGAAGGGAACATAGCTACTGGTAAACATTTCTGTGACATCATAAAGAAAAGTGGGGATCAACTCAAAATTACTGTTCAGTGACATCACAAAGATACTCTTGGTGCATGTGCACATAATAACACTTTTAAGAAATCCAGCATGTGACATCACAGAGAGAGCAGCGATGTCTGTTATTGGGGTGGCAGGTGGTTTAAATCTGCCCTGACAGCCGGCCAGGTGACCCATGGAGGCCGTGGCGATGGATTCTACAGCACAGGAATCTACACAGCACCCCACACACACAAGACATTAACACATAGCAATGATACGTAGAGATGATCAGACTCAACCCATAACCTCCTTCACACCTTACAGATCAAACTAACACCATCACTTGGCAACTGTACAGTCTAGACACTCAATTGCACTATCATAGCAGGAAGCAGAGGTCCTACCTGTTTCCATTTACAGTTAAGATGTCATAGCTACTTCCTCTCTGGGTCAATTCTACTGGGTACATGTCATGATTATTGATCTAAAGCATGTTACTGCTGTATGAGCCTATCACCCACCCAGACACCTGTCTGCCCACGGTGTGGCTCAGTGGCTGATAACAGATATTGATTAAGAAGTAATGAGTGACTGATCATTGGAGAGAGACAAAAGCTTCTTCCTTTTATCATGGGACTTCAAAGCTGAAACCTAAGCTGAGGAACAAGTACACCAGGAATTAGAAAGGAGGGTTTCTGAAGGAAACTTCACGAGACTGAAACACGTTAATTAAATACCATATACACCCTTGTAATTGTCACTTTCTGTGACATAGGGTTTCTTCCCTGGCTGCTGGTTGGTTGGTTGGTTACTTATGCCCGGAGGTGATTGGACAGTCCCAGTGTTAGTCAAGCAGCTGCTGATACGAACACACAGACTTAGTAACAGCTCTCATCCATCCATCTTGCATACTTAGCATGGTGCCCTCTGACACACCAAGATACACAGTCATCACACCCCTGGCAGATCCCACAGAGATATCATATCAATGCCCAGTACAATACATCATCAAGCCTTCAGGGTGCAGGCCATTATAATAGGTGTGGCTGGCAGCAGGTACAGTTGAAGTCGGAAGTTTACATACACTTAGGTTGGAGTCATTAAAACTTGTTTTTCAACTACTCCACAAATTTCTTGTTAACAAACTATAGTTTTGGCAAGTCGGTTAGGACATCTACTTTGTGCATGACACAAGTCATATTTCCAACAATTGTTTACAGACAGATTATTTCACTTATAATTCACTGTATTACAATTCCAGTGGGTCAGAAGTTTACATAAACTAAATTGACTGTGCCTTTAAACAGCTTGGAAAATTCCAGAAAATTATGTCATGGCTTTAGAAGCTTCTGATAGGCTAATTGACATCATTTGAGTCAATTGGAGGTGTACCTGTGGATGTATTTCAAGGCCTACCTTCAAACGCAGTGCCTCTTTGCTTGACATCATGGGAAAATCAAAAGAAATCAGCCAAGACCTCAGAAAAAACATTGTAGACCTCTGGTTCATCCTTGGGAGCAATTTCTAAACGCCTGAAGGTACCATGTTCATCTGTACAAACAATACTATGCAAGAATAAACACCATGGGACCAGGCAGCTGTCATACTGCTCAGGAAGGAGATGCGTTCTGTCTCCTAGAGATGAACGTACTTTGGTGCGAAAAGTGAAAATACTGAAAATACTTATTTTCTTCAGAACGAGGAGTACATCCAGGAACTATGCACACACACACACACACACACACACACACACACACACACACACACACACACACACACACACACACACACACACACACACACACACACACACACACACACACACACACACACACACACACACACACACACACACACACACACAGGCTAAACCTGGGTTTACTGTACAGCTTATGTTTGTGTGTGGGGAGTCAAACATTAGTGGGTCAGTCACACTAATGCTCTTTCCATGACATAGACTGAACAGGTGAATCCAGGTGAAAGCTATGATCCCTTATTGATGTCCCTTGCCAAATCCACTTCAAATCAGTGTAGATGAAGGGGAGGAGACTGGTTAAAGAAGGATTTTTAATCCTCGAGACAACAGACATAGATTGTGTATGTGTGCCATTCAGAGGGTGAATGGACAAGACAAAATATTTGAGTGCCTTTGAACTGGGTGTGGTAGTAGTATGGTACACAGTATTAAATTAACCCATTGTTTCACAGCATCTGGTTCCTCTTCTGTATGGTAATATTGATTTGATCCTGTTCCTCTTTCCATGGCTTCCTCATGTATAGATTTTACAACATCATGGCTAAGTCCTAAATCACACACGTATCTCCACATAGGGAACTACTATTGACCCAGGACTGAAGTAGTGTTCAAAAGTAGTGTTCTAAAGCAGTGTTCTAAAGTAGTGCACTACACTACCGGCCAAAAGTTTTAGAACACCTACTCATTCAAGGGTTTTTCTTTATTTGTACTCTTTTCTACATTGTGGAATAATAGTGAAGACATCAATACACATATGGAATCATGTAGTAACCAAAAAAGTGTTAAACAAATCAAAATATATTTTATATTTCAGATTCTTCAAATAGCCACCCTTTGCCTCGATGACAGCTTTGCACACTCTTGGCATTCTCTCAACCAGCTTCACCTGGAATGCTTTTCAACAGTCTTGAAGAGATCCCAACTATGCTGAACACTTGTTGGCTTTTTTTCTTTCACTCTGCGGTCCGACTCATCCTAAACCATCTCAATTGGGTTGAGGTCAGGGTATTGTGGAGGGCAGGTCATCTGATGCAGCACTCCATCACTCTCCTTCTTGGTCAAATAGCCCTTACACAGCCTGGAGGTGTATTGGGTCATTGTCCTGTTGAAAAACAAATGATAGTTCCACTAAGCCCAAACCAGATGGGATGGCTTATTGCTGCAGAATGCTGTGGTAGCCATGCTGGTTAAGTGTGCCTTGAATTCTAAATAAATATCAGACAGTGTCACCAGCAAAGCACCCTCACACCATCACACCTCCTCCTCCATGCTTTATGGGGGGAACCACACATGCGGAGATCAAATGTTCACCTACTCTGCGTCTCACAAAGAGACAGCGGTTGGAACCAAAAATCTCCAATTTGGACTCCAGACCAAAGGACAGATTTCCACCGGTCTAATGTCCATTGCTCGTGTTTCTTGGCCCAAGCAAGTCTCTTCTTATTATTGGTGTCCTTTAGTAGTGGTTTCTTTGCAGCAATTCGACCATGAAGGCCTGATTCACGCAGTCTCCTCTGAACAGTTGATGTTGAGATGTGTCTGTTACTTGAACTCTGTGAAGCATTTATTTGGGCTGCAATTTCTGAGGCTGGTAACTCTAATGAACATATCCTCTGCAGCAGAGGTAACTCTGAGTCTTCCTTTCCTGTGGCGGCCCTCGTGAGAGCCAGTTTCATCATAGGGCTTGATGGTTTTTGCGACTGCACTTGAAGAAACGTTCAAAGTTATTGACATTTTCCGAATTGACTGACCTTCATGTCTTAAAGTAATGATGGATTGTCGTTTCTCTTTGCTTATTTGAGCTGTTCTTGCCATAATATGGACTTGGTCTTTTACCAAATAGGGCTATCTTCTGTATACCCACCCTACCTTGTCACAACACAAATGACTGGTTCAAACGCATTAAGAAGGAAAGAAATTCAACAAATTAACAAGGCACACCTGTTAGTTGAAATACATTCCAGGTGACCACCTCATGAAGCTGGTTGAGAGAATGCCAAGAGTGTGCATAGCTGTCATCAACGCAAAGGGTGGCTTTTTGAAGAATCTCAAATCTAAAATATATATATTTGTTTAACACTTTTTTGGTGACTAGATGATTCCATATGTGTTATTTCATAGTTTTGATGTTTTCACTAATATTCTACAATGTAGAAAATAGTACAAATAAAGAAAAACCCTTGAATGAGTAGGTGTTCTAAAACTTTTGCCCAGTAGTGTACATGATGAATACAAGGTTTGAGTGCTCTGGTCATGATGACACTGAAGGAATTAGTAAATGCATCAATGTCGACACTGGATTTCCATAGCCACAGTGGACAGATAAAATACAACTGGCCATTTCCTTGTCATCCACAACACACAGTCTGTAGAGGGATTCAAATGAGATGGGAGAGAGAAAAAACAAGAGAGGGAGAAAATAGATCCTTCACATAAAAGAAAGACTGATCACAGCCAAAACAGAGAGAGGAATAGAGAGATTTAGTCGACGAGAGAAAGACATATGGTCAGGGAAAAAGAGAGTTGGAAGTTAAAACGGAGAGGTGGTGAGAGAAAGAGAGCGAGAGAGCAAGAGACAGAGAGTGAAAGAGAGAGAAAGGGAGAGAGAGTGAAAGAGAGAGAGACGGAGAGAGAGCTGTGCTGTAACACTCACATTGTAACCAGTAGCAGCAGCGGGAGAAACAGTGGTATCTCTCTACCTCCTCCAGAGAAATCCCAACAGACATCCCTCTTTTCCCCTCCACTGGCCTCAAACACACCTTCAACTTTCCCTCCATACTTCTGCTATTTGTCTCTCCCTCAATCCATCCCCCAGATTCCACTCTCTCCCCCTCCCCCTCCACCCATATCCTTGTATCTATCTCCGTCCCTCTCTTCATATTTTCCCATTAACATATATCTGATAGTTCCTTCATGTGTGATTCCTACACTCTCTCCCCTGTCAACCTTGAGTCTAAACATTCACTTCTGTTCAAAAGTTTGGGGTCACTTAGAAATGTCCTTGTTTTTCAAAGAAAAGCATAAAAAAAATAACATCAAATTGATCAGAAATACAGTGTAGACATTGTTATTGTAGTAAATGGAATATCTATATAGGCATACAGAGGCCCATTATCAGCAACCATCACTCACTCCTGTGTTCCAATGGCACGTTGTGTTAGCTAATCCAAGTTTATCATTTTAAAAAGGCTAATTGATCATTAGAAAATCCTGCAATTATGTTAGCACAGCTGAAAACTGTTGTTCTGATTAAAGAAGCAATAAAACTGTCCTTCTTTAGACTAGTTGAGTATCTGGAGCATCAGCATTTGTGGGTTTGATTACAGGCTCAAAATGTCCAGAAACAAAGACCTTTCTTCTGAAACTCATCAGTCTATTCTTGTTCTGAGAAATAAAGGCTATTACATGCGAGAAATTGCCAAGAAAATTAAGATTTCGTACGACGCTGTGTACTACTCCCTTCACAGAACAGCGCAAACTGGCTCTAACCAGAATAAAAAGAGGAGTGCGAGGCCCCGGTGCGCAACTGAACAAAAGGACAAGTAGATTAGAGTGTCTAGTTTGAGAAACAGACGCCTCACAAGTCCTCAACTGGCAGCTTCATTAAATAGTACCCGAAAAACACCAGTCTCAACGTCAACAGTGAAGAGGCGACTCCGGGATGCTGGCCTTCTAGGCATTCCAGCAACACCATTCAAAGAAAGAGGCTATTCTATCTGTCTGTCTGTCTGTCTGTCTGTCTGTCTGTCTGTCTGTCTGTCTGTCTGTCTGTCACCAACTATCTCAATCAAAGAGCGCATTCTTCCAAAACCATTCAAAGACCTGATTCTAAATGGACTTCTCAATGACAGATACTGTTCTGACAAAATGTAGTCATTCAGAGGCTATTGATAGATGGCTTGTTAAAAGATTCCATTCTACCACAAATGAGGCCATTCTTACCCATTCTATTTAAATTATCAAACTATTATCTGGCCCTATATACAGGCACTGTAGTACTAAAACAGTCTCAAATGTTATACAAAACCAAATGAACATGTTTGTGTGAGATACGTGTGTTTGCTCTATGACCCGGGGACAGGGGTGGCTGAGGTTAGGAGTGTGTCAGTCATAAAGCCAGAGACAAGTACGCTACAACAGTTATACTGATCCAATGCCTCCACTATCTGGAGAGGGAGAGGGGTGGACTACTGTGGTATATAAGCTTTGCAATAAAGTCATGAATAATGAAGGGTGAAGAGGGCGAAAGAGAAAGAGAGTGAGAGAGGTAGTGAGTGAGAGAGGTAGTGAGTGAGAGAGGTTGTGAGTGAGGGAGGTAGTGAGTGAGAGAGGTAGTGAGTGAGAGAGGTAGTGAGTGAGTGAGGTAGTTAGTGAGAGAGGTAGGTAGTGAGTGAGAGAAAGAAAGAGAGACTTATTTGACAGTCTTACTCTGTTCATGAACCTTGGAAGGAAGGTGGTGACAGTATTGTCCCTTGTTTGACCCCTACTCTGCAACACCGTGCTCTGACACCCAGGGGACATTCAGGGTTTACACCACAGGTGGGATTAACAGAGATGCTGGGGGAGGAGACACATGTAGTACACACTAGCTATACATCAACCCCTTCCATTTCATACAGACCATAATGTTGATTACTGGGGAACAGAGAGAGGTTGCAATGACCAGTGACATTTAGTGAGAGCCAGACTCAGTCACTCTAAATATCGACAAGACCTTCATGGAGAAAGAAACTGGTACACATAAACAAGAGTCATGGAGCAAGCCGCATACATTTCAGCAAGGCAAGGTTATACATGCAGCGTAGCATCACTGTAGACTCGCACGCACGCACGCACGCACGCACGCACGCACGCACGCACGCACGCACGCACGCACGCACGCACGCACGCACGCACGCACGCACGCACAGACAGACAGACAGACAGACAGACAGACAGACAGACAGACACACAAACACACAAACACACAAACACACAAACAGACAGACACACAGCTAAGACCAAAACTGACTCACTCGATCTCAGTGGCACCAGGGGTATCTTTTCCCCACTGCTGCTTCTCCGAGTCAGAGGGCTCCTCCTGGGCTTCCTCAGCATGTCTCTCCCCCTGTCTGGAGGCCTGGCTCTGGAGGTTCTCTACTGATGTTATCGCTACAGTATCCACTATTTCAAACTACTCCCACTGTGCAACTACTATAAAAATGCACTCATAATAGCTAACTTGTATTGCTTCTAACACTGTGCTTTGCTAATTCTCTCCCAAACGGTGCTACTGTCACTGCTACCAGATGACGTATAACAACCATACAGTCAGTGCTCTGTGGACCGTGTTCAATCCAACTGCTCAGACTACTGCTTGTCTCCTTTTATACTTGTTAAAGTGTCCCAGGGTATCTTGGGTTAGGACTCTACACACACACCCTAGTGGGGAGCAGGGAAGCCCACAGGAAACCCTGTGATGGTCTGGGCTCGCTGCTCTAAAGAAATCCAGCCAGGCTTTCAATCCTCGAGGAAATGACCCACGAAACACACACACACACGCTCTCTCCTACCGTTTCACTTCCAGTCCGTCCGGCTGGCTGTGGGGGTGAAGGGGGAGGCCAGGCCAGAGATGTCCAGGCTCTGGATCATCTCACTCAGTCTGTTCATGATCCGGGTGGGCACCTCGCCTGCCCCTTCCAGCAGAAACTCTTGCACAGACATGAGGGAACGGGCTGCTCCCACACTCACAGAAACACACACATCCAGAGGCACCCCGACAGAGACGCAGGCAGACCGCTCCGAAAACTCACTCCAAGAGGTTCTTGTCCGATACACACACACACGAAAAGATCTGGCTCTGTTGCAATGTACTATCACTCACAGGAGTGATTCAGCACACACTCAAATGCAGGCTGCGAGGAGAGGTGTGGATTTAGCCTACTATAGTGCACACAGGCCAATGTACAGTAAAGTCCAGGTAGAGATCATATACACAGCCAGAAACAAGTGTCCAGTTCCATCCAAGATGAGCCAACCTGAGCCGAGCCAACCTGAGCCGAGCCAACCTGAGCCGAGCCAACCTGAGCCGAGCCAACCTGAGCCGAGCCAACCTGAGCCGAGCCAACCTGAGCCCAGCCAAAGTGCTCTGAGTCCGTCTGTCACTTCTGCCTCAACCAAGACTGACTGATCTGCAACGTGCGCGGCACTGAACCTCATCACGACCGAGCTGTCAATAGCTCAGGGAGCCAGAGTGCAGCACAGACACTTTGAGAGAGAAGGAGTAAAGAGAGGGAGAGGAGGAGGAGGAGAGAAGAGGAGAGGTGGAGGGGTAGAAAGAGAGGGCAGCCATTTAAGCACAAATCCCTTCTGCTGGGGCTAATTATACAGCCATCACTTCTTCTGCTCTAATCTCTCTCTCTCCCTCCTCCCTCCGTGTCCAGTCTATCCCTTGTCCCATGGTGAAATGCAAACACAATCAGTCATGCCAGTGAATCACAGATGGCTCAGTAGTTCAATGAAGGCTCTGGACTACTAGAGGACTTAAATGTTCAGTTGAGAAAGCTGAGAAGTGCTGTGGCTAGTCGTTGACTGGGGGAGCTGGTCATACTGGAAGATTCGCTGTCTCTAATGTTATTGTGAATAGTTGATGAGGAAAAGGGCAGCTGCTGAGAGTTTGGGATTTAGGCATATAAACTAGGAATACGTGTTATTAGTTAGTCAGGGTTATTAGTTAGTCAGGGTTGTCAGTCAGTCAGGGTTATAAGTTAGTCAGGGTTATCAGTCAGTCAGGGTTATCAGTCAGTCAGGGTTATCAGTCAGTCAGGGTTATCAGCCAGTCAGGGTTATTAGTCAGTCAGGGTTATTAGTCAGTCAGGGTTATCAGTCAGTCAGGGTTATTAGGTAGTCAGGGTTATTAGTCAGTCAGGGTTATTAGCCAGTCAGGGTTATTAGTCAGTCAGGGTTATAAGTTAGTCAGGGTTATCCGTCAGTCAGGGTTATTAGTCAGTCAGGGTTATCAGCCAGTCAGGGTTATTAGTCAGTCAGGGTTATTAGTCAGTCAGTGTTATTAGTCAGTCAGGGTTATCAGTCAGTCAGGGTTATTAGTTAGTCAGGGTTATTAGTGAGTCAGGGTTATAAGTTAGTCAGGGTTATCAGTCAGTCAGGGTTATTAGTCAGTCAGGATTATCAGCCAGTCAGGGTTATTAGTCATTCAGGGTTATTAGTTAGTCAGGGCTATTAGTCAGTCAGGGTTATTAGCTAGTCAGGGTTATTAGTCAGTCAGGGTTATTATTCAGTCAGGGCTATTAGTTAGTCAGGGCTATTAGTCAGTCAGGGTTATTAGCTAGTCAGGGTTATTAGTCAGTCAGGGTTATTAGTCAGTCAGGGTTATCAGTCAGTCAGGGTTATTAGTCAGTCAGGGTTATTAGCTAGTCAGGGTTATCAGTCAGTCAGGGTTATTAGTCAGTCAGGGTTATTAGCTAGCCAGGGTTATTAGTCAGTCAGGGTTATTAGCTAGTCAGGGTTATTAGCTAGTCAGGGTTATTAGCTAGTCAGGGTTATCAGTCAGTCAGGGTTATTAGTCAGTCAGGGTTATTAGCTAGTCAGGGTTATCAGTCAGTCAGGGTTATTAGTCAGTCAGGGTTATTAGCTAGCCAGGGTTATTAGTCAGTCAGGGTTATTAGCTAGTCAGGGTTATTAGCTAGTCAGGGTTATTAGCTAGTCAGGGTTATTAGTCAGTCAGGGTTATCAGTCAGTCAGGGTTATTAGCTAGTCAGGGTTATTAGTCAGTCAGGGTTATTAGTCAGTCAGGGTTATTAGTCAGTCGGGGTTATTAGTCAGTCAGGGTTATTAGTCAGTCAGGGTTATTAGTCAGTCAGGGTTATTAGTTAGTCAGGGTTATTAGTTAGTCAGTGTTATTAGCAGTAGGGGACATGCAAGCTAACAGACTGTGCTTCCTGCTCCTGTTGTGCTACTGACTTTGAATACAGATGAGAGGAGCCTCTCTCTCTGCCATACTGATGAGAACACTGCAGAGAAGGAAAGAGGCAAACCACACCATCACCATCCCACTCTATAACCTATCCTCTCTATACCCTCTCCTCTCATCACCATCACACTCTATAACCTATCCTCTCTATACCCTCTCCTCTCATCACCATCACACTCTATAACCTATCCTCTCTATACCCTCTCCTCCCATCACCGTCCCACTCTATACCCTATCCTCTCTATACCGTCTCACTCTACACCCTCTCACTCTATACCCTCTCCTCTCATCACCCTCACACTCTATATCCTCTCTTCTCTCCATCACCCTCCCGCTCTATAGCCTCTCCTCTCTCCATCACCCTCCCACTCTATACCCTCTCTACTCCTCTCTCATCACCCTCCCACTCTATACCCTCTCTACTCCTCTCTCATCCCCCTCCCACTCTATATCCTCTCTTCTTTCTCTCCATCACCTTCCCACTCTATACACTCTCCTCTCTCTCTCCATCACCCTGTCACTCTATACCCTCTCTCCTCTCTCTCTATCACCCTCCCACTCTATACCCTCTCCTCACTTTATCTCTCCATCACCCTCCCACTCTACACCCCCAACTCTCCTCTCCATCACCATCCCACTCCATACCCTCTCCTCTCCTCCCTCTATCATCACCCTCCCACTTTATACTCTCTCCTCTCTCTCTCTCCCATCACCCTCCCACTCTATACCCTCTCATCTTTCTCTCCATCACCCTCCCACTCTATACCATCTCCACTCCTCTCTCATCACCCTTCCACTCTATACCCTCTCCTCTCTCCATCACCCTCCCACTCTATACCCTCTCCTCTATCCATCACCCTCCCACTCTATACCCTCTCCTGTCCATCACCCCCCCACTCTATACCCTCTCCTCTCCATCACCCTCCCACTCTATACCCTCTCCTCTCTCTCTCCATCACCCTCCCACTCTAAACCCTCTCCTCTACTCTCTCTCTCTCATCACCCTACCACTTTATACCCTCTCATCTTTCTCTCCATCACCCTCCCACTCTATACCCTCTCATCTTTCTCTCCATCACCCTCCCACTCTATACCCTCTCCACTCCTCTCTCACAACCCTCCCACTCTATACCCTCTCCTCTCTCCATCACCCTCCCACTCTATACCCTCTTTTCTGTATCACCCTCCTGCTCTATACCCTCTCCTCTCTCAATCACCCTCCCACTCTATACCCTCTCCTCTCCTCTCCATCACCCTCCCACTCTATACCCTCTCCTCCATCACCCTCCCACTCTATACCCTCCCATTGTATACCCTCTCCTGTCTCTCGCTCTCTCTCTCTCCATCACCCTCCCACTCTAGACCCTCTCCTCTCCCTCTCACTCTATACCATCTCCTCATCACCCTGCCACTCTATACCCTCTCCTCTCTCTCTCCATCACCCTCCCACTCTATACCCTCTCTTCTCTCTCTAATCACCCTCCCACTCTATACCCTCTCCTCTCTCTCTCCATCACCCTCCCACTCTATACCCTCTCCTCTCTCCATCACCCTCCCACTCTATACCCTCTCTTCTCTCTCTAATCACCCTCCCACTCTATACCCTCTCCTCTCTCTCTCCATCACCCTCCCACTCTATACCCTCTCCATCACCCTCCCAATCTATACACTCTCCTCTCTATCACCCTCCTGCTCTATACCCTCTCCATCACCCTCCCACTCTATACCCTCTCCTTTCCATCACCCTCCCACTCTATACCCTCTCCTCTCTCTCTCCATCACCCTCCCACTCTAAACCCTCTCCTCTACTCTCATCACCCTACCACTTTATACCCTCTCATCTTTCTCTCCATCACCCTCCCACTCTATACCCTCTCATCTTTCTCTCCATCACCCTCCCACTCTATACCATCTCCACTCCTCTCTCACAACCCTCCCACTCTATACCCTCTCCATCACCCTCCCACTCTATACCCTCTTTTCTGTATCACCCTCCTGCTCTATACCCTCTCCTCTCTCCATCACCCTCCCACTCTATACCCTCTCCTCTCCTCTCCATCACCCTCCCACTCTATACCCTCTCCTCTCTCTCTCATCACCCTCCCACTCTATACCCTCTCCTCTCTATCATCCTCCTGCTCTATACCCTCTCCTCTCTATCACCCTCCTGCTCTATACCCTCTTTTCTGTTTCACCCTCCTGCTCTATACCCTCTCCATCACCCTCCCACTCTATACCTTCTCCACTTCTCTCTCATCACCCTCCCACTCTATACCCTCTCCTCTCTTTCTCCATCACCCTCCCACTCTATACCCTCCCCTCTCCTCTCTCTCTCCATCACCCTCCCACTCTATACCCTCTCTTCTCTCTCGAATCACCCTCCCACTCTATACCCTCTCCTCTCTCTCCATCACCCTCCCATTGTATACCCTCTCCTCTCCCTCTCCATCACCCTCCCACTCTATACCCTCTCCACTCCATCACCCTCCCACTGTATAACATCTCCTCTCCATCACCTTCCCATTGTATACCCTCTACATCACCCTCCCACTCTATAACCTCTCCATCACCCTCTATTCTATACCCTCTCCTCTCTCTCCATCATCCTCCCAATAAATACCCTCTCCATCACCCTCCCACTCTATACCCTCTCCACCTCTCATCACCCTCCCACTCTATACACTCTCCTCTCTTTCTCCATCACCCTCCCACTCTATACCCTCTCCCCATCACCCTCCCACTCTATTCCCTCTCCTCTCTCTCTCATCACCCTCCCACTCTATACCCTCCCCTCTCTCTATCCATCACCCTCCCACTCTATACCCTCTCATCTTTCTCTCCATGACCCTCCCACTCTATACCCTCTCCACTCCTCTCTCATCACCCTCCCACTCTATACCCTCTCCTCTCTCTCTCTCCCCCTCACCCTCCCACTCTATACCCACTCCTCTTTCTCTCCATCACCCTCTCACGCTATAACCTTTCCTCTCCATCACCCTCCCATTGCATACCCTCTCCCTCTCCATTACCCTCCCACTCTATACCCTCTCCACTCCATCACCCTCCGACTGTATACCCTCTCCTCTCCATCACCCACCCATTGTATACCCTCTCTTCTCCCTCACCCTCCCACTCTATAACCCCTCCATCACCCTCCACTCTATACCCTCTCCTCTCTCTCCATCATCCTCCCAATAAAAACCCTCTCCATCACCCTCCCACTTTATACCCTCTCCACTTCTCTCTCATCACCCTCCCACTCTATACCCTCTCTACCCCTCTCTCATCACCCTCCCACTCTATACCCTCTCCACTCTCCATCACCCTCCCACTCTATACCCTCTCCTCTCTCTCTCTCATCACCCTCCCACTCTATATCCTCTCTTCTTTCTCTCCATCACCCTACCACACTATACACTGTCCTCTCTCTCTCCATCACCCTCCCACTCTATACCCTCTCATCTTTCTCTCTCCCCCTCACCCTCCCACTCTATAACCTTTCCTCTCCATCACCCTCCCACTGTATACCCTCTCCTTTCCATCACCCTCCAATTGTATACCCTATCCCCTCCCTCTCCATCACCCTCCCACTCTATACCCTCTCCACTCCATCACCCTCCCACTCCATAACCTCCCCATCACCCTCCCACTCTATACCCTCTCCTCTCTCTCTACATCACCCTCCCACTCTATACCCTCTCCTCTCCTCTCTCTCCATCACCCTCCCACTCTATACCCTCATCACCCTCCCACCCACCCACGCACACACACACACACACACACACACACACACACACACACACACACACACACACACACACACACACACACACACACACACACACACACACACACACACACACACACACACACACACACACACACACACACACACACACACACACACACACACACACAGAGCTTAATTCAACACTCTGAACATTGAAACCCAGTTCCCTGTTTGTCAAGCTTGAGACTGAGTTGTGGCTAGAGAATTCTGGGCTAGAATGAAAACGTGCCCATCCTGGCAGTCCCCAAGGAATGGGTTGAGAAACACTGATCTAAAACAAGCATGGGCTCCTGGCAACCATGCTGTTCATAAACCACAGAAACAGGAGTCAAGGTGAAGCTGTTCTGACTGTGGACAAAATTAGTTTTCCATCTGCCTCAAATCATGCAGCCAGAAAACCAGGAAAATTGTCAGACACACTCCCTGTGTTATAATGCTGTAACATGATCTGAAGCCAGTCAAACCCTACTTATGTAAACCCCATGAGCAGAAATAGAAGCATAGCTATTAAATAGAATTACTAGGCTTTTCATTGTCACGCACAATATCAACCATTTTTTCAGATGATGGCCACTATTATAAGACAGATTAGTGATGGGTAAATCCATTTGAATTCAATCACTTTTTGACGGCACACCTTTTGATTTGAACAAAACCTTCCATACGTATTTGCCTGTTGTAGAAGTGCTCTGAAAGTGACTTTTTTTGGACCTGAATACCAAAACATTCCATAGATAAAGGTGCTCAAAGGGGACCTATTTAGCATAACCCACCATACCATGAGACTTTCATGTCTTCATCACTGGAATAGAAAAACGGCTAAGATTTATTTAATTTAAAAGCGTACAAACAGGGTTGTCATATTTTATAATAATCTTTTTTATAAAAATGTCATTTTTTAACATTAAACATGAATGATCTAAAGATGCATAAACTCCCATTTTCTTTCATATTGGCATATGTTGTAGCTTAGTCCCTATTTACATCATCTGAGGTTTTTGTGTTGTGCCCGGGCATCAATTGAGAAACAACATGAATATTTAATTAGACATTTGATGGTGGGTGGATCGGCGGCCATCTTTGTGGTTGTCATTAGAATTTAACATTTGAATTCAAACGTGTACCAGCTAAATTGCAGTGATCTGAAGGGAGTGGTCCATTCTATGAGTTATCTTTCTATGACTGAAATGACACCCACCTTGTATTCAAGAGCATGCTGTGCCAACCGATGGCGGGCACAACATAAAAACCTCAGATTATGTAAAATAGGGTCTAAGATAGTTTTTAGATAATGTTTTTAGCAGTGGAGGCTGGTGGGAGGAGCTATAGGAGTACAGGCTCATTGTAATGGCTGGAATTTCATAAATGGAACGGTATCAAACATGTCAAACATATGGAAACCACATGTTTGACTCTGTTCCATTAATTATATTCCAGCCATTACAATGAGCCTGGCCTCCTATAGCTCCTCCCAACAGCCTCCACTGGTTTTTAGATAACTGACAGTAGAGGTTAAAAAATGCCATAGTTCTTCTTAAAAATGTAGGACATTAGAAAAATGTTTGACAACCCTGTTTGTAAGCGTTTAAATTATATAAAACTCAACCGTTTATCTTTTCAAGCAATGAAGACATGGATGTCTCATGGTATGGTGGGGCACGCAAAATGGGTCAACTTTGAGCACCTTTATCTATTGAATGTTTTGGCATTCAGGTCCAAAAAGTCACTTTCTGACCACTTCTACCATGGGCAAACATGTGTGGAAAGTTGTTTTTAAATCAAAAGGGATGCTGTCAAAAAGTGATTGTATTCAAATGGATTTACCCTGACACAACTATTTAAAAAAACATAGTGTTAGTGTGATCTACAGATGTAAGATCTTAATTTGACCAGTATTGTTGCAGCAAAATAATCCTGCATCAATAAGATTTGAACGTTTAGTCCATAATGTTGCTTGATTAGTGGTTAGGCTATTAGCTGGTCAAAATGAGGCTACACGAGAAGTGGAAAACTTCTGTGTGTTATTGCAGGTTTTCAGTGAATTTATGTACATCACTAAGCTTATCTGCATTTCCTGTGGCGCAGGACAATTCTCAGCAACAAAAGAGTGATCAAATGAAGATCCTACATCTGTAGATGTGCCAGTGGGTGGATTGACTGGAAAAAGGTCAAATCAGCCAGTTAGGAAATAGAGAGAAGTGATCTCCACACACTCTGCTGATTACAACACGTTATATTCCTGATGAGAGAGAGAGTCTTTCTGCAGCAAGGTGCAGTTCAGATTAGAAATCACAAAGACAAAACTAGAATTTAGTCAGCCAGGGCGGTGTTGTCTGGTGTGTGTGCGTGCCACACTGCAAGTTGAGTTGAATTGTACAGCGCAGAACGCACAGTATACAGACAGTAGTAGATGATGACTAAATCTTTATCTCTCTTTGACTCTCTCTGCTGTCTACTATGATCAGTGTGAGGGTTCAGGGTGAGAGTCTGTCCTATTTCTCTCTCATGGCCGGAGGGAAATCTCAATCTCCCTAACAACAGACAAAACAAAAAGACTGCTAAAAACAAAAGCTTTCATCAAAGACACGAGAGACAGGTGATTTGTCCAAAGAAACACAGGGAGGTATCTGTCTTTATGTGAGGCAGTCTTGGTCCAGTAATATGAGGTTTGGAAGACCTTGAGGACTAGGAAGGGTGGATTTCCTACCTGTCCATGACTGCTTCCTCTCTACCATCACTCACCTGTCCATGACTCCTTCCTCTCTGCCATCACACACCTGTCCATGACTCCTTCCTCTCTACCATCACTCACCTGTCCATGACTGCTTCCTCTCTACCATCACTCACCTGTCCATGACTCCTTCCTCTCTACCATCACTCACCTGTCCATGACTGCTTCCTCTCTACCATCACTCACCTGTCCATGACTCCTTCCTCTCTACCATCACTCACCTGTCCATGACTGCTTCCTCTCTACCATCACTCACCTGTCCATGACTCCTTCCTCTCTGCCATCACTCACCTGTCCATGACTCCTTCCTCTCTGCCATCACTCACCTGTCCATGACTCCTTCCTCTCTACCATCACTCACCTGTCCATGACTGCTTCCTCTCTGCCATCACTCACCTGTCCATGACTCCTTCCTCTCTGCCATCACTCACCTGTCCATGACTCCTTCCTCTCTGCCATCACTCACCTGTCCGTGACTCCTTCCTATCTGCCATCACTCACCTGTCCATGACTGCTTCCTCTCTACCATCACTCACCTGTCCATGACTCCTTCCTCTCTACCATCACTCACCTGTCCATGACTGCTTCCTCTCTACCATCACTCACCTGTCCATGACTCCTTCCTCTCTACCATCACTCACCTGTCCATGACTGCTTCCTCTCTACCATCACTCACCTGTCCATGACTCCTTCCTCTCTGCCATCACTCACCTGTCCATGACTCCTTCCTCTCTGCCATCACTCACCTGTCCATGACTCCTTCCTCTCTACCATCACTCACCTGTCCATGACTGCTTCCTCTCTGCCATCACTCACCTGTCCATGACTCCTTCCTCTCTGCCATCACTCACCTGTCCATGACTCCTTCCTCTCTGCCATCACTCACCTGTCCGTGACTCCTTCCTATCTGCCATCACTCACCTGTCCATGACTGCTTCCTCTCTAATATCACTCACTTGTCCATGACTCCTTCCTCTCTCCATCACTCACCTGTCCATGATGCCTTCCTCCTCTACCATCACTCACCTGTCCATGACTCCTTCCTGTCTGCAATCACTCACCTGTCCATAACTCCTTCCTCTCTGCCATCACTCACCTGTCCATGACTCCTTCCTCTCTAAATCACTCACCTGTCCATAACTCCTTCCTCTCTGCCATCACTCACCTGTCCATGACTCCTTCCTCTCTACCATCACTCACCTGTCTATGACTCCTTCCTCGATGCCTTCCACTCTACCATCACTCACCTGTCCATGACTCCTTCCTCTCTGCCATCACTCACCTGTCCATGACTCCTTCCTCTCTCCATCACTCACCTGTCCATGACTCCTTCCTCTCTCCATCACTCACCTGTCCATGATGCCTTCCTCTCTCCATCACTCACCTGTCCATGAGGCCTTCCTCTCTCCATCACCCACCTGTCCATGATGCCTTCCACTCTGCCTTCACTCACCTGTCCATGACTCCTTCCACTCTGCCTTCACTCACCTGTCCATGACTCCTTCCTCTCTCCATCACTCACCTGTCCATGACTCCTTCCTCTCTCCATCACTCACCTGTCCATGACTCCTTCCTCTCTCCATCACTCACCTGTCCATGACTCCTTCCTCTCTCCATCACTCACCTGTCCATGACTCCTTCCTCTCTGCCTTCACATCACACAGCATCCAACACACACACATGAACCGAACATGAGCCCCACTAATACAGTCACACCACACATACACACAAACAGTCCTCTAAATAACATCTCCAAAGCTTGTATGAATCCATTGAGGTGACGACCATAACATTGACACTGGTGTTGCCATGGTAACAGTTATATCTGTTCACAGTATTGTCAAGTACAGTAGGAGGATATATCACCTCTCTAAGTCTGTCTGACCAACATCCATCTCACCAATATCTGGAGAGCTGCCTCCTTAGGCCTAAAGCTGATATTATATATTTTATTGTCACATATACCGGAGAGGTGCAGTGAAATGTGTTGTTTTACAGGATCAACCATAATAGTATGAGAGGTGTAGTGAAATGTGTTGTTTTACAGGATCAACCATAATAGTATGGCGCAAATGGAGCAGATAAAGGTAAAGTGCCTTGCTCAAGGGCACATCAACAGATTTTTCATCTTGTCGGCTCGGGTATTCAAAATGCTCGGGTATACTGGCCCCACACTCGGCCCAAGTGTGTGTGTGAAGTGGGTATACACAAATTTTGCCAAAATTATTCCCCAAACGGCCGGCCCAGCGAAGGGAAGGTGCCCTGTGCGAAGCATTCTATGAGAGACAATGACATACACTCTGAATGACATAAAATCATAAATCCCATATTGTTCTTTCACAGTCAGGCCAACCCAATCTGTACTGTGCAGTAGGCTAATAGTAGGCCTACTATAGAGCCCCACAGTGGAGGTGTCATAATATCCATAAAACCTAGTGGTCAAACAGGGAAATGGTTCCAATCATTTTCCCACCATTCATTTTTTCCCATAGGGGATTTTATAAACACTTACAATAAGGGCTGTGTTTCGTGTAGGCTTACCCTGGTGTGCATTTTTGATAACCATGTAAATCTATTTTTTGGGGGGGCTTGCCTGTTTTTCATGTTATTTTGGCATTAATACGAGTCACATATCAGTTTGCAAACAATGTAAAATATATATATATATCATTGAGTTAATAAAGCCGCATACTAACATGGTCTCTTTATTGTTTTCTTGAGGAAGGCAGCTCCAAAATGCAGGTGTTTCAGCCTGGCTCAGTGCTTTCTGTGGTGGTTGTATCTACGGTAGCTTTGATTGGACTTTCAAAATCTTAGCTAGCAGTCATCATCATGAATAAAGTCGACAATCTACTGGAAAATCCTTGTCATATGAAGAGAAATAATGAAGATAAATTATATATAAAACTTATCAGTGCTCATCAGCCATTGGACATAAACATTACACAACAAGTTGCAAATTCAACAATGAGTGGTTTGGAAGGAATCAGTGACAGTGGCTAACCGCAAGTAATGCAACTGGGAAGTCAGGAATAAATGAGCTCAGACTGGGAAAATACGTTTTGAACGGTCATCCAACTCGGAATTGTAAATCTCTTTCTCTTTCTTTGATGACAAAATTTGCCCATGGAGGACCACCGCTCCACCTTCCTGAGCACATCACAAAAAGGTGAGTCCAAAAATGTCTTATTTGCTGCTGCATAAATGATGTAATACACCAGGGAGATATGTATACTGTAGCTAAGAAAGTAATACTAAGTGTATGTTGTGTAGTAAGCTGTTAGTAGCCCATGTGCCTCACCCTAATAATTTGGTCTATTTTCACCTCTTAATTTCACCTAACGTTACTGTTCTGACTCAATTGTGCACATGTAGCCTATAACCTGTTTTTGAGAAATGTCATCATCTAATATTGTAAGAGTTTTCATTGTCTGCTTATATTCCCCCTTTATTTATCCTACGGTTCTGACTTGGTGTACAGGGAAAATACTGTAAGAGCAGCCCATGTTCTGCATTCTGTCGCTGTACATTTCAAAAGTGCTGAACAGAGTTATATTGACTACGTCCATCTTAGCTCGCTCATTAATGTCTTAATCGAAATTATGGAATGCCTCTTATCCGCTCATTGTTCCCTTATGCCATAGTTTGTACATCTCAATTGTCAGTAGAAACCACATTTGTTTAAGCAAGTCAGCCATATCAGCTATGCTTTTTTAAAAGGCAGTAAATGAGGCTGAATGAACTGTTTCACTGCCAGACAAGACCCCGCTGATAGCCAGGTGTAGCAGTGGTAAGGATTCACTCCATGGTGCTGAAAAGAAAGCTCTGCTGTTGGGACAGTTTTATGTAGGCCCTAACAGTTTGTGGGCACCGTTTGTCGCCATTATAGTGCAATTCATGTATTGTTTAGTGCTGTGTAGTGGCTTTGCTGGCATGCATCTAAAACAAATTGGGGGGAGTTTGCCCCTGCAAGATTTACATTCTGGACCGACATACAAGTTCCTTACTTTTTTCCCCTTCTACTTCTACTTAATTTCTGCCCTCCGAAATCATATTCGTTATATAAATAGGCCCTTTAAATTTTGTCTGTCTTGCCGTTCCAAATAAAATTGAATATTTTTTGTTCATATAATTTAATAAGCAGTTCACTAGGTGTAGGCAAAACCATAAGCAAATATGTAAACTGTGATATGACTAAAGAGTTAATAAGGTTATTTTTCCACAAATAGACAGGTATTTTCCTTTCCAGGGTAGCAAGATCTTATCTATTTTTGCTGACTTTCTATACAAATTTATTGGAGTGAGATAATTTCTTTCTTTTGGGATTTGTATACCGAGTATGCCCACATCTCCGTCAGACCATTTAATTGGTAAACTACATGGTAATGTAAAATTAGCATTTTTTTGTGATCCAATACGTAATATCACTTATCATAATTTGGTTTTAATCCAGAGAGGATAGCAAAAGTATCTAGATCCTCTAAGAGGCCGTGGAGAGATTCAAATTGTAGTTTTAAAAGATAACATGAATCATCAGCGTACAATGACATCTTAGTTTTTAAGTTACGGATTTCTAATCCCTTAATATTATTGTTTAATCTAATTTTAACAGCTAACATTTCAATGGCAATAATAAAGAGATATGCCGATAGTGGACAACCTTGTTTTACTCCTCTAGATAGTTTTTAACTTTCTGAGATGTAGCCATTATTTACTATTTTACACCTAGAGTTACTATACATAACTTTAACCCATTTTATAAGAGATTCCCCAAAATTGAAATATTCTAGGCATTTATATATAAACTCCAGTCATACTTTATCAAAAGCCTTTTCAAAGTCAGCTATGAAAACCAGGCTGTATTAAAGAACATAAATGGTTAAAGAAAAGTGTGATAAATAAAAACATATACCAATTTCATTTAAGGACCAAAATATTGACAGCTGTGCCATATAAATTGCAAAATAGAGATTTTCGATGTACCCATTCCATGGCACATGGTTTATGAATTGATACGCAAAACAACGCCGGATTCAAAACTTCTAATTTTTCAATTTAAATTATTATACAAAATTCTTGCAACCAATAGAATGTTATATATATATGGGGGTTACAATCTTCCCAGCTCTGCAGATTCTGCTGTGAGGAAGCAGAGTAATTAGATCATTTATATTGGTATTGTCCATATGTAGCTCGTCTTTGATCACAGGTCCAGGAATGGCTAAAGAATTGCAACATTTGCTTAGAACTAACGCTGCAGATAGCAGTACTGGGTGATTTGAAAAGCCATAGTCAATCAATCAATAATATAATTATTATTTTAGGATTTTTTTTAATTTTTAATTTACAATCTGTAAATTGTAAATTTAAGCTATGAGAATAGAAAGGTTCAGTACTTGTGTGAAGCGTCACAGCACAGTTGAAAAATATATGGCAAATAGAAATCCAAATTGGAGGATGTTGAGAGATAGATGGGAGGGGTTGAATGGAGCTGAAGGGTGGGACTAAT
Source organism: Salvelinus alpinus (assembly GCF_045679555.1). Classification (NCBI taxonomy): domain Eukaryota; kingdom Metazoa; phylum Chordata; class Actinopteri; order Salmoniformes; family Salmonidae; genus Salvelinus; species Salvelinus alpinus. Next base: position 16,078,223 of record NC_092105.1, on the reverse strand, counting down.
AACAAGATAAACAATGTAAAACATACGGGGTCTGTAAAATGAATATAGGTTCAGACATTTTGTGAAATAGCACAGTTACAAATAGAAATCTAACTGGATGGACATCAGAAATAGAGGAAGGACTAAAAACAAATGTCACGTTCCTGACCTATTTTTATGTTATTTTGATTATGTTTAGTTGGTCAGGGCGTGAGTTGGGGTGGGCATTGTATGTTGTGTGTGTTTTGTTTAGTCTATGGGTGTTGTATTGTGTATGGGATAGATAATTGTGAGGTTGTCTAGTTATGTCTATGGCTGCCTGGATTGGGTCTCAATCAGAGACAGCTGTCATTCATTTGTCTCTGATTGGGAGCCATATTTAAGGTAGCCATAGGCAGTAGGCTTTGGTGGGTAGTTGTCTTGTTTAACGTTTGTTGCTTGTCTGTGCACTTGCGTTATTTAGCTTCACGATCATTTGTTGTTTTGTTTGTTTGTATAGTGTTTTCGTTTCATGTTCATCTTCGTTCATTTAATTAAAAGAAGATGGCTTATTTTCCTCATGCTGCGTTTTGGTCCGAATCTCTTCCACACGATCGTGACAGAACTACCCACCACAACAGGACCAAGCGGATTGAGGAAGGAGAAAAGGAACTAAAACAATGGAGAGAAGAGGAATGGAGTTGGGAGCAAATTTTCAATGGAGAAGGACCCTGGGCTAAGGTTGGTGTGAATCGCCGCTTGCGGGAGGAGAAGAAGGCAGCCACAGCCCAGGAGCGCTGGTATGAGGAGGCAGCACGTAGGAGAGGCTGGAAGCCCGAGAGGCTCACCCAAAAATTTCTTGGGGGGGGGGGGGCTAAAGGGGGGTGTGGCAAAGCCGGGTTGGATACCTGAGCCAACTCCCCGGGCTTACCGTGGAGTAAGAGGGCGTCGTACTGGTCAGACACCGTGTTATGCGGTAAAGCGCACGGTGTCCCCAGTACGCGTGCTTAGCCCAGTGCGGGCTATTCCACCTTGCCGCACTGGGAGGGCTAGGTTGGGCATCGAGCCGGATGCCATGAAGCCGGCCCAACGTATCTGGCCTCCAGTACGTCTCCTCGGGCCGGTGTACATGGTACCAGCCTTACAGGTGGTGTCCCCGGTTCGCCTGCATAGCCCAGTGCGGGCTATTCCACCTCGCCGCACTGGCAGGGCTACGGGGATCATTCAACCTGGTAAGGTTGGGGAGGCTCGGTGCTCAAGAGCACGTGTCCTCTTTCACGGTCCGGTATATCCGGCGCCACCTTCCCACCCCAGTCCAGTACCACCAGTGCCTACACCACGCACCAGGCTTCCAGTGCATCTCCAGAGCCCTGTTCCTCTTCCACGCACTCTCCCTATGGTGCGTGTCTCCAGCCCAGTGCCTCCAGTTCCGGCACCACGCACCAAGCCTCCTGTGCGTCTCCAGAGCCCTGGACGCACTGTTCCTTCTCCCCGCACTCGCCCTGAGGTGCGTGTCCTTAGCCCGGTACCTCCAGTTCCGGTACCACGCACCAGGCCTATAGTGCGTCTCAGCCGGCCAGAGTCTGCCGTCTGCCCAGCGGCGCCTGAACTGCCCGTCTGCCCAGCGGCGCCTGAACTGTCCGTCTGCCATGAGCCTGCAAAGCCGCCCGTCTGCCATGAGCCTGCAAAGCCGCCCGTCTGCCATGAGCCTACAGAGCCGTCCGCCAGACAGGAGCCGCTAGAGCCGTCCGCCAGACAGGAGCCGCTAGAGCCTTCCGCCAGACCGGATCAGCCAGAGCCTTCCGCCAGACCGGATCAGCCAGAGCCTTCCGCCAGACCGGATCAGCCAGAGCCTTCCGCCAGACCGGATCAGCCAGAGCCTTCCGCCAGACCGGATCAGCCAGAGCCTTCCGCCAGACCGGATCAGCCAGAGCCTTCCGCCAGACCGGATCAGCCAGAGCCTTCAGCCAGCCATGACCGTCCAGAGCCGTCAGCGAGCCATGACCGTCCAGAGCCGTCAGCGAGCCATGACCGTCCAGAGCCGTCAGCGAGCCATGACCGTCCAGAGCCGTCAGCGAGCCATGACCGTCCAGAGCCGTCAGCGAGCCATGACCGTCCAGAGCCGTCAGCGAGCCATGACCGTCCAGAGCCGTCAGTGAGCCATGACCGTCCAGAGCCGTCAGCCAGCCATGACCGTCCAGAGCCGTCAACCAGCCAAGAGCGTCCAGAGCCAGCCAGCCAGGATCCGCCAGTCATTCTGGTGTTGCCCCTCATTCTGGTGTTGCCCCTCATTCTGGTGTTGCCCCTCATTCCGGTGCTGCTCCTTATCCTGATGATGCCCCTTAATTTAGGTGGGGTTATTTGGAGGGTGGGCATTGTGAGGGGGATAAAGAAGCGGGGATTGATTATGGTGGGGTGGGGACCTCGCCCTCAGCCTGAGCCACCACCGTGGACAGATGCCCACCCAGACCCTCCCCTAGACTTTTGGTGGTGCGTTCGGAGTACGCACCTTGAGGGGGGGGTTATGTCACGTTCCTGACCTATTTTTATGTTATTTTGATTATGTTTAGTTGGTCAGGGCGTGAGTTGGGGTGGGCATTGTATGTTGTGTGTGTTTTGTTTAGTCTATGGGTGTTGTATTGTGTATGGGATAGATAATTGTGAGGTTGTCTAGTTATGTCTATGGCTGCCTGGATTGGGTCTCAATCAGAGACAGCTGTCATTCATTTGTCTCTGATTGGGAGCCATATTTAAGGTAGCCATAGGCAGTAGGCTTTTGTGGGTAGTTGTCTTGTTTAACGTTTGTTGCTTGTCTGTGCACTTGCGTTATTTAGCTTCACGATCATTTGTTGTTTTGTTTGTTTGTATAGTGTTTTCGTTTCATGTTCATCTTCGTTCATTTAATTAAAAGAAGATGGCTTATTTTCCTCATGCTGCGTTTTGGTCCGAATCTCTTCCACACGATCGTGACAACAAACAAAATATAACTATTGTAAAATAGATTGTGTCTGTAAAATGTGTATAAGATGTATAAACTGAAGGTAGAAGCCTAAGTGTTTATTAGTTTACTCCAATTGGGGGATCGGTGGTAGGCTTTGCGGGGAATAATAAAGGTATATTCTTAAAAAAGTATGTATGTCTATATAGGTATGTGTATGTATATATGTAATCCAAGATGGCGTAGCAGTCAGATGTCCTTTGTCCTCGTCCTGTCCCGTGTATATATTTTTTATATATTTTTCTTCGCATTTCTTTTTATATATATATTTTTTCTTCTTAAAAACTCAACTTCAAAACACTCTCCTGCAACCTACCTCACCAAATGTGGTGCGGATGTGTTTTTTTTCTCCTCAAAGGTATTATTCACCTCGTATCCGAAATCTACAACAGAAGCTAGCCAGAAGTTAGCCAGCTCACAAGCTAACGTGAGTAGTTCAGCTAACCACAGCTAGCGCTTATCAGCTATCCTTTAGCTCGGAAAACTATTGCCAGTTTTGTACAACGCGACTCAGACCAGAGCATACCAGACCTATTTTCTCTCCATATCCCCGGATTTTTACCGCAAGCTCTGGACATTTACACCTGGATCTTGCAGCTAACTAGCTGCTATCCGAGTGACTATTGGCTAACATCAATTCCGGAGCAAACACCAATTATCCCGGAGCTAGCCAGCTGAAGAGTTCCATCAGCCACTCCTGGGCTACAATCACCTATCCGGACCCGTTTTACTGCCGATGCGGAGCCCCACCGGGCCTTCACGACTGGGATACCGACGTTATCTGCCCGAGGGAGTTATTCATCTAGCCAGAAGTTAGCCAGCTCACAAGCTAACGTGAGTAGTTCAGCTAACCACAGCTAGCGCTTATCAGCTATCCTTTAGCTCGGAAAACTATTGCCAGTTTTGTACAACGCGACTCAGACCAGAGCATACCAGACCTATTTTCTCTCCATATCCCCGGATTTTTACCGCAAGCTCTGGACATTTACACCTGGATCTTGCAGCTAACTAGCTGCTATCCGAGTGACTATTGGCTAACATCAATTCCGGAGCAAACACCAATTATCCCGGAGCTAGCCAGCTGAAGAGTTCCATCAGCCACTCCTGGGCTACAATCACCTATCCGGACCCGTTTTACTGCCGATGCGGAGCCCCACCGGGCCTTCACGACTGGGATACCGACGTTATCTGCCCGAGGGAGTTATTCAACTGGCCCCTCCATCGCGACGTAACCTGAACGCCCATATGCTAACTGCGGCCCGCTAATCGTTAGCTGTCTTGAGCATATCGGCTGCTATCTGAACAGGTCTATCGAACAATCTTACGCCGCGGGCTAGCTTAGTGGAGGCCTCACTGCTCCATCTACGGCTGCCCCCTGGACACTATGATCACTTGGCTACATAGCTGATGCTTGCTTGACTGTCCATTAATTCACGGTACTCCATTCCGTTTATTTGTGTTTTATCTGTCGGCTCTGTGCTTTAACTCAGGATCTGTGTGTAGTTAATCCGACCCTCTCTGCCTAGCCGTCGCCATTTTTACCTGCTGCTGCTGTGTTAACTGACTAGCTGCTGTTATCTCACCTGTTGTTTTAGCTAGCTCTCCCAATCAAGACCTGCAATCACTTTATGCCTTATTGTATGTCTCCCTCAAATATCAATATGCCTTGCATACTGTTGTTCAGGCTAGTTATCATTGTTTTGGTTTGCAATGGACCCCGTAGTTCCACTCTCCGTACCTCCGATACCTCCTTTGTCCCACCCCCCACACATGCGGTGACCTCACCCATTGAGACCAGCATGTCCAGAGATACAACCTCTCTTATCATCACCCAGTGCCTGGGCTTGCCTCCGCTGTACCCACGCCCCACCATACCCCTGTCTGCACATTATGCCCAGAATCTATTCTACCACGCCCATAAATCTGCTCCTTTTATTCTTTGTCCCCAACGCTCTAGGCGACCAGTTTTGATAGCCTTTAGCCGCACCCTCATCCTACTACTCCTCTGTTCCTCGGGTGATGTGGAGGTAAACCCAGGCCCTGCATGTCCCCAGTCACCCTCATTTGTTGACTGCTGTGATCGAAAAAGCCTTGGCCTCATGCATGTCAACATCAGAAGCCTCCTCCCTAAGTTTGCCTTACTCACCGCTTTAGCACACTCTGCCAACCCTGATGTCCTTGCCGTGTCCGAATCCTGGCTTAGGAAGGCCACCAAAAATTCTGAGATTTCCATACCCAACTATAACACTTTCCGTCAAGATAGAACTGCCAAAGGGGGAGGAGTTGCAATCTACTGCAGAGATAGCCTGCAAAGTTCTGTCATACTTTCCAGGTCTATGCCCAAACAGTTCGAACTTCTAATTTTAAAAATTAATCTCTCCAGAAATAAGTCTCTCACTGTTGCCGCCTGCTACCGACCCCCCTCAGCTCCCAGCTGTGCCCTGGACACCATCTGTGAATTGATCGCTCCCCATCTAGCTTCAGAGTTTGTTCTGTTAGGTGACCTAAACTGGGATATGCTTAACACCCCGGCAGTCCTACAATCCAAGCTTGATGCCCTCAATCTCACACAAATCATCAAGGAACCCACCAGGTACAACCCTAAATCCGTAAACATGGGCACCCTAATAGACATTATCCTGACCAACCTGCCCTCCAAATACACCTCTGCTGTCTTCAATCAAGATCTCAGTGATCACTGCCTCATTGCCTGTATCCGCCACGGGTCCGCGGTCAAACGACCACCCCTCATCACTGTCAAACGCTCCCTAAAACACTTCTGCGAGCAGGCCTTTCTAATCGACCTGGCCCGGGTACCCTGGAAGGATATTGACCTCATCCCGTCAGTTGAGGATGCCTGGTCATTCTTTAAATGTTACTTCCTCACCATATTAGACAAGCATGCTCCGTTCAAAAAATGCAGAACCAAGAACAGATATAGCCCTTGGTTCACTCCAGACCTGACTGCCCTCGACCAGCACAAAAACATCCTGTGGCGAACTGCAATAGCATCGAAGAGCCCCCGCGATATGCAACTGTTCAGGGAAGTCAGGAACCAATACACGCAGTCAGTCAGGAAAGCAAAGGCCAGCTTTTTCAAGCAGAAATTTGCATCCTGTAGCTCTAACTCCAAAAAGTTCTGGGATACTGTAAAGTCCATGGAGAACAAGAGCACCTCCTCCCAGCTGCCCACTGCACTGAGGCTAGGTAACACGGTCACCACCGATAAATCCGTGATAATCGAAGACTTCAACAAGCATTTCTCAATGGCTGGCCATGCCTTCCTCCTGGCGACTCCAACCTTGGCCAACAGCCCCGCCCCCTCCGCTGCTACTCGCCCAAGCCTCCCCAGCTTCTCCTTTACCCAAATCCAGATAGCAGATGTTCTGAAAGAGCTGGAAAACCTGGACCCATACAAATCAGCTGGGCTTGACAATCTGGACCCCCTATTTCTGAAACTGTCCGCCGCCATTGTCGCACCCCCTATCACCAGCCTGTTCAACCTCTCCTTCGTATCATCTGAGATCCCCAAGGATTGGAAAGCTGCCGCGGTCATCCCCCTCTTGAAAGGGGGAGACACCCTGGACCCAAACTGTTACAGACCTATATCCATCCTGCCCTGCCTATCTAAGGTCTTCGAAAGCCAAGTCAACAAACAGATCACTGACCATCTCGAATCCCACCGTACCTTCTCCGCTGTGCAATCCGGTTTCCGAGCCGGTCATGGGTGCACCTCAGCCACGCTCAAGGTACTAAACGATATCATAACCGCCATCGATAAAAGACATTACTGTGCAGCCGTCTTCATCGACCTGGCCAAGGCTTTCGACTCTGTCAATCACCATATTCTTATCGGCAGACTCAGTAGCCTCGGTTTTTCTAATGACTGCCTTGCCTGGTTCACCAACTACTTTGCAGACAGAGTTCAGTGTGTCAAATCGGAGGGCATGTTGTCCGGTCCTCTGGCAGTCTCTATGGGGGTACCACAGGGTTCAATTCTCGGGCCGACTCTTTTCTCTGTATACATCAATGATGTTGCTCTTGCTGCGGGCGATTCCCTGATCCACCTCTACGCAGACGACACCATTCTATATACTTCCGGCCCTTCCTTGGACACTGTACTATCTAACCTCCAAACGAGCTTCAATGCCATACAACACTCCTTCCGTGGCCTCCAACTGCTCTTAAACGCTAGTAAAACCAAATGCATGCTTTTCAACCGTTCGCTGCCTGCACCCGCACGCCCGACTAGCATCACCACCCTGGACGGTTCCGACCTAGAATATGTGGACATCTATAAGTACCTAGGTGTCTGGCTAGACTGCAAACTCTCCTTCCAGACTCATATCAAACATCTCCAATCCAAAATCAAAGCAAGAATCGGCTTTCTATTCCGCAACAAAGCCTCCTTCACTCACGCCGCCAAACTTACCCTAGTAAAACTGACTATCCTACCGATCCTCGACTTCGGCGATGTCATCTACAAAATAGCTTCCAATACTCTACTCAGCAAACTGGATGCAGTTTATCACAGTGCCATTCGTTTTGTTACTAAAGCACCTTATACGACCCACCACTGCGACCTGTATGCCCTAGTCGGCTGGCCCTCGCTACATGTTCGTCGTCAGACCCACTGGCTCCAGGTCATCTACAAGGCTATGCTAGGTAAAGTGCCGCCTTATCTCAGTTCACTGGTCACGATGGCTACACCCACCCGCAACACGCGCTCCAGCAGGTGTATCTCACTGATCATCCCTAAAGCCAAAACCTCATTTGGACGCCTTTCCTTCCAGTTCTCTGCTGCCTGCGACTGGAACGAATTGCAAAAATCACTGAAGTTGGAGACTTTTATCTCCCTCAACAACTTTAAAAATCTGCTATCCGAGCAGCTAACCGATCGCTGCAGCTGTACATAGTCCATCTGTAAACTACCCACCCAATTTACCTACCTCACCCCCCATACTGCTTTTATTTATTTACTTTTCTGCTCTTTTGCACACCAGTATCTCTTCTTGCACATGATCATCTGATGATTTATCACTCCAGTGTTAATCTGCTAAATTGTAATTATTCGATTTATTGCCTACCTCATGCCTTTTGCACACATTGTATATAGATTCTCTTTTTTTTTTTCTACCATGTTATTGACTTGTTTATTGTTTACTCCATGTGTAATTCTGTGTTGTCTGTTCACACTGCTATGCTTTATCTTGGCCAGGTCGCAGTTGCAAATGAGAACTTGTTCTCAACTAGCCTACCTGGTTAAATAAAGGTGAAATAAATAAAATAAAAAAATAAAAAAATGTGCATATGTATGCATGCGTGTATGGATATATATATTCCCCAAAAATATATGGGGGATTGGAAATGATGCAGACAATTACATTGATGAAGCAACAATCTTTCCGCAATATAAAAATAAAATAAAAATAATGTAATAAAAATAAAAGATCTACATGCTAAAATCACCACTGGTGATGATTAAGAAGTGAGTATACACAATGCCCACTGAAAAATAAGTGGGTTTACGGTGTACACCTTCGTATACCCTCCACTACACCACTGTTTGCATGCATGTGCGCGTTGGTGAATCGGTGCATGTGTGTGTGTGTGTGTGTGTTTGTGTGTGTGTGTGTGTTTGTGTGTGTGTATGCATGTGCTCGTACGTGTGTGTGTATGCATGTGCTCGTGTGTGTGTGTGTGTGTGTGTGTGTGTGTGTGTATACATGTGCTCGTGTGTGTGTGTGTGTGTGTGTGTGTGTGTGTGTGTGTGTGTGTGTGTGTGTGTGTGTGTGTGTGTGTGTGTATGCATGTGCTCGTACGTGTGTGTGTGTTTCTAGTGCCTGGTCTCAGAGAGCTAGCTAACAGAAATGTGTAACTCAACAGAAGGCCAGATATTATAGGCCTGTATACACTGAGCATACAAAACATTAAGAACAGCTTCCTAATATTGAGTTGCACCCCGTTTTTGCACTCAGAACAGCCTCAATTCGTCGTGGTAGTGACTCTACAAGGTGTCGAAAACATTCCACAGGGATGCTGGTCCATGTTGACTCCAATGCTTCCCACAGTTGTGCAAAGTTGGTTGAATGTCCTTTGGGTGGTGGACCATTCTTGCTACACATGGGAAACTGTTAAGCATGAAAAACCCAGCAGCGTTGAAGTTCTTGACACAAACCGGTGCGCCTGGCACCTACTACCATACAACTTTCAAAGGCACTTAAATATTTTGTCTTGCCGATTCAGCCTCTGAATGGCACACATGCACAATCCATGTCTCAATTGTCTCAAGGCAAAACAATCCTTCTTTAACCTGTCTCCTCCCAACTGATTGAAGTGGATTTAACAAGTGACATCAATAAGGGATCAGAGCTTTCACCTGGTCAATCTATGTCATGGAAAGAGCATCCTTAATGTTTTGTACACTCAGTGTAAGTACAGACCTTTACATTTTAGTCATTTAGCAGACACTCTTATCCAAAGAGACTTACAGGTGAAAGTAGGGTTAAGTGCTGTGCTCAAGAGCACATCAGATTTTTCACCTAATCAGATCGAGGATTCGAACCAGCAACCTTTTGTTTACTGGCCCAATGCTCCTAACCCGCTAGGCTACCTAAATCTTTCAACATAAAACCACACAGTCTCTGGCCTTTTTAGAGACCTGACTACCATAGGAAGGAATGTCAGAGGAGATGTTATGTATATATCAAATCTAGATACGATGCTGGGAGATACTGACGTGAAGCGACAAGATCTGCAGCATCTGGTCTCCTATTACAGTCCTACACGCTCACGCTTACGGTTATGCCGTCATACAGTATACCTTACGGTAGGTATCTACAATAACAATCTAGCTTACTCATCTAGTTCTCTATTCAACCAATCAGCCAATATATTCCTGATTGCAGTATCCCAGAGCTGCAGGGGTTCTGATGATTTAGGTCAATATCACACGACACACAGACACACATTACATTTTAGCTCACACAGCGTCACAGAACATAGCTACAGTAAGTAGCTATGATCGGTGCATCAGACAAGAATGACATATGCTGTACATACGTACATACTATATACATAGGCATTCCTATAGATAGCCATACTGTTGACACATACCAACATTTTGGATGACCAGTCTGAGTCTTTCTAACATCGTTCCAAGGGCCATCTCCTCCGTCTTCATCCACAGCATCATCCTCAGGAGGGGGAACGGGAGCCCGGCTACCCAGAGAAGGGACTCCGTGGCTGGGGATAGATGGAGCCTGCCTGTGTGTATGTCTGGTGCTCCAAACAGCCGATGCTGTGGAGGAGGGAGCGAGGGGGACTGGCGTAGCTGCTTAGCCAAAGGGAGAGGAGGCAAGAGGGGGAGACTGCAGAGTTACTAGCCCAGGGTAAGGATTCTACGGAGGGGGAGAAAGAGACGAGAGGTGTGCCTGGCTGGCTGACTCACACTGCAGATGGTGTGGATGGAGTGAGAGATGCTGCAGAAAGGAGAGAGAAGCGAGGGATGTTTCAGAGAGAAGATAGGATGCTGGCTGCAGAGAGAGGATGGGGAGGATGCTGAAGCTGTGATAGATGCAGACGTCCCTGGCTGCACTGATGGAGAGATGCAGAGTGGGGGATGCCAGCAGTGGAGAAGAGAAGGAGGAAAGGAGGAGGGGAGGACACTGAACATGTACGCATGCAACCTTCAGTAGCAACATGCGCATGCAGACCAAGAGAGAAGGAGTGGAGAGGGGGGATTGCAGGCAAGTCCAATTTTTGCAGACGCACACACACACACACACACACACAAATGATGGGACTGAGGCTTGGCTGCAGTCGTAACAATAAAAGGAGAGGTCAGTTTGATTTAAAGTCTCAATGCAGCTCTGAGAAAGGACATGACTGAAAGAGACACGGAGGGAGACAGAGAGGGAAAGAGACAGGGCGGTAGATAGAGAGGGAAAGAGACAGGGAGGGAGACAGAGAGGGAAAGAGACAGGGAGGGAGACAGAGAGGGAAAGAGAGGGAGGGAGACAGAGAGGGGGAAAGAGACAGGGCGGTAGATAGAGAGGGAAATAGACAAGGCGGTAGATAGAGAGGGAAAGAGACAGGGAGTGAGACAGAGAGGGAAAGAGACAGGGAGTGAGACAGAGAGGGAAAGAGACAGGGAGTGAGACAGAGAGGGAAAGAGACAGGGAGTGAGACAGAGAGGGAAAGAGACAGGGAGGGAGACAGAGAGAGGGAAAGAGACAGGGAGGGAGACAGAGAGGGAAAGAGAGGGAGGGAGACCGGGAGAGGGAAAGAGACAGGGAGGGAGACAGAGAGAGGGAAAGAGACAGGGAGTGAGACAGAGAGAGGGAAAGAGACAGGGAGAGGGAAAGAGACAGGGAGGGAGACAGAGAGAGGGAAAGAGACAGGGAGTGAGACAGAGAGAGGGAAAGAGACAGGGAGAGGGAATGAGAGGGAGGGAGACAGAGAGGGAAAGAGACAGGGAGTGAGACAGAGAGAGGGAAAGAGACAGGGAGTGAGACATAGAGAGGGAAAGAGACAGGGAGTGAGACATAGAGAGGGAAAGAGACAGGGAGTGAGACAGAGAGAGGGAAAGAGAGGGAGGGAGACATGGAGAGGGAAAGAGACAGGGAGGGAGACAGAGAGAGGGAAAGAGACAGAGAGAGGGAAAGAGACAGGGAGTGAGACAGAGAGCGGGAAAGAGACAGGGAGTGAGACAGAGAGGGGGAAGGAGAGGGAGGGAGACAGGGAGAGGGAAATAAACAGGGAGGGAGACAGAGAGAGGGAAAGAGACAGGGAGTGAGACAGAGAGAGGGAAAGAGACAGGGAGGGAGACAGAGAGGGAAAGAGAGGGAGGGAGACCGGGAGAGGGAAAGAGACAGGGAGGGAGACAGAGAGAGGGAAAGAGACAGGGAGTGAGACAGAGAGGGAATGAGAGGGAGGGAGACAGAGAGGGAAAGAGAGGGAGGGAGACAGAGAGGGAAAGAGACAGGGAGTGAGACAGAGAGAGGGAAAGAGACAGGGAGTGAGACAGAGAGAGGGAAAGAGAGGGAGGGAGACAGAGAGAGGGAAAGAGAGGGAGGGAGACAGGGAGAGGGAAAGAGACAGGGAGTGAGACAGAGAGAGGGAAAGAGAGGGAGGGAGACATGGAGAGGGAAAGAGACAGGGAGTGAGACAGAGAGAGGGAAAGAGACAGGGAGTGAGACAGAGAGAGGGAAAGAGAGGGAGGGAGACAGAGAGAGGGAAAGAGAGGGAGGGAGACAGGGAGAGGGAAAGAGACAGGGAGTGAGACAGAGAGAGGGAAAGAGAGGGAGGGAGACAGAGAGGGAAAGAGAGGGAGGGAGACAGAGAGGGAAAGAGACAGGGAGTGAGACAGAGAGAGGGAAAGAGACAGGGAGTGAGACAGAGAGAGGGAAAGAGAGGGAGGGAGACAGAGAGAGGGAAAGAGAGGGAGGGAGACAGGGAGAGGGAAAGAGACAGGGAGTGAGACAGAGAGAGGGAAAGAGAGGGAGGGAGACAGAGAGGGAAAGAGACAGGGAGTGAGACAGAGAGAGGGAAAGAGACAGGGAGTGAGACAGAGAGAGGGAAAGAGACAGGGAGTGAGACAGAGAGAGGGAAAGAGAGGGAGGGAGACAGGAAGAGGGAAAGAGACAGGGAGGGAGACAGAGAGAGGGAAAGAGCCAGGGAGTGGGACAGAGAGAGGGAAAGAGACAGGGAGTGGGACAGAGAGAGGGAAAGAGACAGGGAGTGAGACAGAGAGGGGGAAGGAGAGGGAGGGAGACAGGGAGAGAGAAAGAGACAGGGAGTGAGACAGAGAGGGGGAAGGAGAGGGAGGGAGACAGAGATAGGGAAAGAGACAGTGAGGGAGACAAAGAGATGGAAAGAGACAGGGAGTGAGACAGGGAGAGGGAAAGAGACAGGGAGGGAGACAGAGAGAGGGAAAGAGACAGGGAGGGAGACAGAGAGAGGGAAAGAGACAGGGAGTGAGACAGAGAGAGGGAAAGAGACAGGGAGTGAGACAGAGAGAAGGAAGGAGAGGGAGGGAGACAGAGAGAGGGAAAGAGACAGGGAGTGAGACAGAGAGAGGGAAAGAGACAGGGAGTGAGACAGAGAGGGAAAGAGAGGGAGGGAGACAGGGTGGGGGAGGGGGGAGTAGAGAAAAGTTAAAGGGAGAAAAAGATAAAAGGTTTACATCCTCCTTATTAACAACATGATGATTCATTCTCTGGGGTTGTTTTCTAAACAGGCTCTGGGATTAGCTGTTCTCTATCACCACCAAGTGGCCACTTTGTGTCATTACAGCCCATTACTGCAGTGCAGAGACACAGGCCCCTTCAATTTAGCCAGGTCACCTATATCCTTCAATAAGAATGCAGATACTGTGACATATAGGAAGACAGGATGGAGTTCGACAAGCCGGTGTGTTTTATAATTTCTTTATTACAAGCAGAATGACATCACAGAGCTTTGCCCTCATTCGCTAAAGATAGGCAGGCAAAATGTCAACAGATGAACATATTTTAAAATCTTTGTATAAAAACAACCTTGAAAACTGCTCATGAATACAAACACTACTGTAGGTTTCTATGTGATACAGCATACTGTTTGCCTTTAGAGAGCACAGTATAGTAGTTGACGTTTCATTTCATTTGTGAGAGTAGCACAAGTTCAGAAGCAGTATGGTGAGAGCACTTGGAGCTGTACTGATAATGTGTTTATAAAAGAAGTGGACATTCTGGTCAGCGACAGTCACAGGGATGGTGTGTTTAACCAATGAGAGACAGAGACAGACAGACATCCAAAATATTCATTGACTAATCAAGTTATTTGGTCACTTTTTCTCACACTGTGATCTTGAGAACAGAAAATGTAATACAAAATAGTTTATGAGACGAGTGATGGGTGACTACATATAAATATAATCTCTGTGGGTGACTACATAGAAATATAATCTCTGTGGGTGACTACATAGAAATATAATCTCTGTGGGTGACTACATAGAAATATAATCTCTGTAGGTGACTACATAGAAATATAATCTCTGTAGGTGACTACATAGAAATATAATCTCTGTAGGTGACTACATAGAAATATAATCTCTGTGGGTGACTACATAGAAATATAATCTCTGTGGGTGACTACATAGAAATATAATCTCTGTGGGTGACTACATAGAAATAAAATCTCTGTAGGTGACTACATAGAAATATAATCTCTGTGGGTGACTACATAGAAATATAATCTCTGTAGGTGACTACATAGAAATATAATCTCTGTGGGTGACTACATAGAAATATAATCTCTGTGGGTGACTACATAGAAATATAATCTCTGTGGGTGACTACATAGAAATAAAATATCTGTAGGTGACTACATAGAAATATAATCTCTGTGCGTGACTACATAGAAATATAATCTCTGTAGGTGACTACATAGAAATATAATCTCTGTAGGTGACTACATAGAAATATAATCTCTGTGGGTGACTACATAGAAATATAATCTCTGTGCGTGACTACATAGAAATATAATCTCTGTGCGTGACTACATAGAAATATAATCTCTGTAGGTGACTACATAGAAATATAATCTCTGTGGGTGACTACATAGAAATATAATCTCTGTGGGTGACTACATAGAAATATAATCTCTGTGGGTGACTACATAGAAATATAATCTCTGTGGGTGACTACATAGAAATATAATCTCTGTGGGTGACTACATAGAAATAAAATCTCTGTGGGTGACTACATAGAAATATAATCTCTGTAGGTGACTACATAGAAATATAATCTGTGTGGGTGACTACATAGAAATATAATCTCTGTGGGTGACTACATAGAAATATAATCTCTGTGCGTGACTACATAGAAATATAATCTCTGTAGGTGACTACATAGAAATATAATCTCTGTAGGTGACTACATAGAAATATAATCTCTGTAGGTGACTACATAGAAATAAAATCTCTGTAGGTGACTACATAGAAATATAATCTCTGTAGGTGACTACATAGAAATATAATCTCTGTGGGTGACTACATAGAAATATAATCTCTGTAGGTGACTACATAGAAATATAATCTGTGTGGGTGACTACATAGAAATATAATCTCTGTGGGTGACTACATAGAAATATAATCTCTGTGCGTGACTACATAGAAATATAATCTCTGTAGGTGACTACATAGAAATATAATCTCTGTAGGTGACTAC
The DNA here is from genome assembly GCF_045679555.1 of Salvelinus alpinus. Lineage (NCBI taxonomy): Eukaryota > Metazoa > Chordata > Actinopteri > Salmoniformes > Salmonidae > Salvelinus > Salvelinus alpinus. Next base: position 16,063,058 of record NC_092105.1, on the reverse strand, counting down.
ATAGAAATATAATCTCTGTAGGTGACTACATAGAAATAAAATCTCTGTAGGTGACTACATAGAAATATAATCTCTGTAGGTGACTACATAGAAATATAATCTCTGTGGGTGACTACATAGAAATATAATCTCTGTAGGTGACTACATAGAAATATAATCTGTGTGGGTGACTACATAGAAATATAATCTCTGTGGGTGACTACATAGAAATATAATCTCTGTGCGTGACTACATAGAAATATAATCTCTGTAGGTGACTACATAGAAATATAATCTCTGTAGGTGACTACATAGAAATATAATCTCTGTAGGTGACTACATAGAAATAAAATCTCTGTAGGTGACTACATAGAAATATAATCTCTGTAGGTGACTACATAGAAATATAATCTCTGTGGGTGACTACATAGAAATATAATCTCTGTAGGTGACTACATAGAAATATAATCTGTGTGGGTGACTACATAGAAATATAATCTCTGTGGGTGACTACATAGAAATATAATCTCTGTGCGTGACTACATAGAAATATAATCTCTGTAGGTGACTACATAGAAATATAATCTCTGTAGGTGACTACATAGAAATATAATCTCTGTAGGTGACTACATAGAAATAAAATCTCTGTAGGTGACTACATAGAAATATAATCTCTGTAGGTGACTACATAGAAATATAATCTCTGTGGGTGACTACATAGAAATATAATCTCTGTAGGTGACTACATAGAAATATAATCTCTGTGGGTGACTACATAGAAATATAATCTCTGTGGGTGACTACATAGAAATACAATCTCTGTAGGTGACTACATAGAAATATAATCTCTGTGGGTGACTAGCCTACTCATGAAAGTCAGGTCATTTACAGTAGCAGAAAGTGGGAGTCACTATCATCTAAAAGTCTTCAGAGTGTTTATTCTGTGGAAATACCTTTTCCTTTGGGTTGTTACAAAAACCAAAAGCAAAATTATAAATACATAGAGTTGAAATAAAATCTTCTTCCCTGGATAAAACACTAGCAAAAAAAAAATCAACAAAAATGTATAAAATTGATAAGATAACAATAATCAGAATCATTATCATAATAATGTGACAACATGATTTGACCTCCCATCCAATGATTTGACACATTAACACGAACAGTGAAAACTCTCCCCATAAGCAGCAGTGTGAATTTGTCCCAGCTACACTGTATTTAGACCAGCCTTTTGTAACGACAAAAACATCAAACCACCAGGCCAATTTTGATCATTTTCCCACAAATTCGTCTTTTGACCAATCACATCGGATCTAAAAAATATCTGATGTGATTGGTCAAAAGACCAATTCGTGGAAAAATGATCAGAATTGGGCTGGCTGTGTAAACGCAGCCTATGTCATGTCCGTTGGATGTCATGCATTCATGGTCTGATGTTTTTGTCGTTACAAAAGGCTGGCCTAAATACAGTGTAGCTGGGACAAATTCACACTGCTGCTTATGGGGAGAGTTTTCACTGTTTGTGTTACTGTGTCGAATCATCATGAAGTCCTCTTTACAGTGGGTCTGATACAATGGAGGCTGCTGAGGGGAGGATGGCTCATAATAATGTCCACAACGGAGTAAATGGAATAGTATCAAGCACATTTTTGTTCCATATGTATGGTACCATTCCTTTCACTCAATTCCAGCCATTATTATGAGCCATCCTCCCCTCAGCAGCCTCCATTGGTTTGATATATGACATTCATGATAACCCCTTAGAATCCATGTCAGTAAGCTCAACCAAATGGATCTAGTCATAAACAAATATAAAACCTGAACACTGAACTTTTAAAAAGCCCAAAAGGACAGAGTTGTGCCCTGTTGCAAAGACAACACGAGACACCATTTCTACTGTACAGAGACATTTGTTGTATGTGTCAGCACTCAGCAGACCAATGAACATACAAATATGCTTATGAATCCAATGACTTCCAGAGTCTCTCACTAACACCACAGATGTCACTATCACCACAGATGAGCTTTGGACAAAGGCAGATGTTTCACCTCAGACTTTTACATGTTAGAAATGGATGAATTCAACACCATCTACAATCATTTACATAGAGCATGTGGCGAACCAATCATATCATTTACATAGAGCATGTGGCGAACCAATCATATCATTTACATAGAGCATGTGGCGAACCAATCATATCATTTACATAGAGCATGTGGCGAACCAATCATATCATTTACATAGAGCATGTGGCGAACCAATCATATCATTTACATAGAGCATGTGGCGAACCAATCATATCATTTACATAGAGCATGTGGCGAACCAATCATATCATTTATATGACATTCTAGAAAGATGGATTTGATTGTGACTGCGCTGTTTGATTCAAGTCTTTGCATTCATTTTTTAAAATGTATTTCCCAAACCCCTAACACTGCCCCCCCCAAAATACATTTCTCCATTAGTTTAAGTTACATCCATACATGGTAAACAACCTGCATTCATAATATATACCACATAAAATACCTCAGTTCATAATCGAACAGATCTGAAAAGCCATAACCTGGTGCGATAAAGATATACCATTCTAGAGTACGAACAAGAACCTTAGCATAACAGAACACACACAGTCTTTAGACAACATAGCATAATGCAAGCAACACTGAATAATGAGCCATTAAAACATCCATGAAGAAACCCTATCAGTCTGTGTACAGGGCATAGATATAGGCCTGACCCAAACAGAGTGCTGTTACGGTGTATGGCCACATTGTATATTTAGTTGAAGTCGGAAGTTTACATACACCTTAGCCAAATACATTTAAACTCCGTTTTCACAATTCCTGACATTTAATCCCAGTAAAAATTCCCTGTCTTAGGTCAGTTAGGATCACCACTTTATTTTAAGAATGCGAAATGGCAGAATAATAGTAGAGAGAATTATTTATTTCAGCTTTGATTTCTTTCATCACATTCCCAGTGGGTCAGAAGTTTACATACACTCAATTAGTATTTGGTAGCATTGCCTTTAAATAGTTTAACTTGGGTCAAACGTTTCAGGTAGCCTTCCACAAGCTTCCCACAATACGTTGGGTGAATTTTGGCCCATTCCTCCTGACAGAGCTGGTGTAACTGAGTCAGGTTTGTAGGCCTCCTTGCTCGCACACGCTTTTTCAGCTCTGCCCAGAAATTTTCTATGGGATTGAGGTCAGGGCTTTGTGATGGCCACTCCAATACCTTGACTTTGTTGTCCTTAAGCCATTTTGCCACAACTTTGGAAGCATGATTGGGGATATTGTCCATTTGGAAGACCCATTTGCGACCAAGCTTTAACTTCCTGATTGATGTCTTGAGATGCTGCTTCAATATATCCACATAATTTTCCTGCCTCATGATGCCATCGATTTTGTGAAGTGCACCAGTCCCTCCTGCAGCTAAGCACCCCCACAACATGATGCTGCCACCCCCGTGCTTCACGGTTGGGATGGTGTTCTTCGGCTTGCAAGCGCTCCCCTTATTCCTCCAAACATAACGATGGTCATTATGGTAAACAGTTCTATTTTTGTTTCATCAGACCAGAGAACATTTCTCCAAAAAGTACAATCTTTGTCCCCATGTACAGTTGCAAACCGTAGTCTGACTTTTATTTATGGCAGTTTTGGAGCAGTGGCTTATTCCTTGCTGAGTGGCCTTTCAGGTTATGTCCATATTGGAGTCGTTTTACTGTGGATATAGATACTTTTGTACCCGTTTCCTCCAGCATCTTCACAAGTTCCTTTGCTGTTGTTCTGGGACTGATTTGCACTTTTCACACCAAAGTACGTTCATCTCTAGGAGACAGAACGCGTCTCCTTCCTGAGCGATTTGACGGCTGCGTGGTCCCATGGTGTTCATACTTGCATACTATTGTTTGTACAGATGAACGTGGTACCTTCAGGCGTTTGGAAATTGCTCCCAAGGATGAACCAGACTTGTGGAGGTCTACAAATTTTTTCTGAGGTCTTGGATGATTTCTTTTGATTTTCCCATGATGTCAAGCAAAGAGACACTGAGTTTGAAGTTAGGCCTTGAAATACATCCACAGGTACACCTCCAATTGACTCAAATTATGTCAATTATTCTATCAGAAGCTTCTAAAGCCATGACATCATTTTCTGGAATTTTCTGGAAGGCACAGTCAACTTAGTGTATGTAAACTTCTGACCCACTGGAATTGTGATACAGTGAAATAATCTGTCTGTAAACAATTGTTGGAAAAATGACTTGTGTCATGCACAAAGTAGATGTCCTAAACGACTTCCCAAAACTACAGTTTGTTAACAAGAAATTTGTGGAGTGGTTGAAAAACGAGTTTTACTGACTCCAACCTAAGTGTATGTAACCTTCCAGCTTCAACTGTATATACGCACGCACACACACACACACGTGCAGTGAAAAACAGATGTCTTTCTCCCCAGAACATTTTGCGAAGCAACTCCCATTATTTCAACAAAAGGAGTATATTTGAGAGACAGAGAAAAAGAAGAAAAAAAGAAGACAGAGACAGTGAATAAAATAGAACCAGAAAAGGCCAGTCCGTTTCATACACAACACAATTCCTTAGTGTAGAAGGGACGCACATTCAAATACAGAACACCTCCTTGTGTTCAGTGTTTAACACCACTGGTGTCAACGTTGGATTCAAGTATTTTTACATGGAGAATAGAGTAGCAGAACAGAGTAGAGGTGTGGACTGGACTGGGATCAGGATCAGACTGAAATGGATGGACATGACCAGTGGGAGGCAGATTGGGGGAGGGGTGTATCTGAATGGCTGACAATACACATGGTGAATTGTGTGAAGATGTTTCATGTTTTTCAGGATGTGTGAATTATTTTGCATATGTGTGTGTGTGTTTGCATTGTTTATGAGTGGAATACAAATCCTTCCACATCCATGGTAAGCTGTAGGTTTAGATCACATTGGTCTCTGTGTGTGTGCACATCGTTTTGTGAGCACATCGTTTTGTGTGTGTTCACACATTAGCCTGTGTGTGTGTGTGTGTGTGTGTGTGTGTGAGTGTGTCACACAAAGGTCTCTGGCCCCGGTGCGTAGTAGGCAAACCCAGCCCCTGAGAGGCGGAGCATGTAGGGGCTGAGGGTGCAGCGGTCTGCCCCGCCCCCATCAGTCCAGTGGGCCAATAGTAGTTTGTGGGGGAAGGACTCAGACCTGAGGAGTGGGAGGGGCTTCGGAACCCTGATATGGAGGTGGGAGGAGTCAGTGCTCTTCCGTTTGGAGGAAGGGCCAGAAGGGCATGAGAGCACGGGGGTCAACTCTGCTACACTGCCCTGCAACAGCTTGTCAACGTCCTGGAGAAGGAGGGAAGGAGAGAACGGAGAAAAACAGAGGGAGTGTTTAAATCACTGAAAATACCCTAGTCTGTTTCAGTCTGTTTCAGGTTGAACTCACATTCAGATGATCAGCATGCAATGAAAATGAAACGTTCACACACATGCTGTATTATCTTCTAACACCAGAGGTCAGTGTTCCTCATCCAAATGGCCACTAATGTTGCCTGATGTTTTATTCAATTCAGTGTACAGAATAATGATCAATGCCATTGTTTTCCCTGTGTGTTAAACTTTATCTCCATGTTTAAGATTCCAAATGTATTTATTTGTACAAAATTGCAGTGATATCATTGGCTCTGACCCCCGTGTTGGAATGGACAGTATGAGAGTGATCCAATAATAAGACAGAGCTCATCCACCTTACAGCAGCTCTCAGCAGGACAGAAGGAAAGACAGAAAATGCCTCTGTTGCACCCCAAGAGAGTTTACAATAGAGTACCAACCCAAGCAAGTCACCCTGACCCTCCAGACAAACCACCCGAAGAAAATCATGACAATCAAACCACCCAGACAGCCCCAAGCATTGCATTCCACAATTGTGATTCGTCCCAAGTGAGCAAGCCTCTCAGCACAGTAGAGCACCTAGCATCGGCGAAGACCCCCTAGCAGGAAATAAAATGCCCCCCAACTATCAGCACCCCTCCAGAACCACAGTACAACAGGCAGCCATATTAGCAGCATTGCCACTCTTGACATATTCTGTGGCCATTGGCGTTCAGTTACCGTAGCAACCCTAGTTCTCTGATGGGGAATGGTCTAGGGGCAGGCTGAGCAGGTAGTTAGGGTTGTGTGACATCATGGAGTCATAGGTCCTGGTAGCTTGCACCCCTCCACCTCGTCTGTCCTTCTCACAGGTCCTAGCAGGGCAAAGCATGTCTCTCTCACTGCCTCCACCTCCAACAGGACTGGCGTCCGGGGCAGAGGACACACTCCCCTCACACACCCCAGCAGCCTTCACCCTCTGTGGGCAAACAGTAGGGTGAGCAGGGGTCAGGAACCAGGAGGTTCTAAATAGAAGCCATGCGGTGAACCATTGAACTGTAACAAACTGTATGTGGCATGCAATGATAGCCCTTCAACTTCCCAGTGTCCTGCTGAGGATTACTCCAGTGTAGAAAACATAACATCAGTCCAAGTTAGCATTTGGATGGAATAACACATTCATGTACATTTTATACATCAATTTCCAGTAGATACATTTGAACAGCATCCATAGAGGAACATGAATAGAAGAGATGCTGAATATGGTACTGGGTGAGATTGTTAGGCTAGCAGGATGCTAACAGAAGGATCAAAATTAGTACAACCTGTTTTCAGCTGTAGCATGGTCAGCAGTAGCATATACAGCAGTGTGAATGATAGTATTGTCTGGTAATTGAGTTGAATTGTTTGAAATGGAAGCCCTGGATGGTGAGAGCCCTGGATGGTGAGAGACCTGGATGGTGAGAGACCTGGATGGTGAGAGCCCTGGATGGTGAGAGCCCTGGATGGTGAGAGCCCTGGATGGTGAGAGCCCTGGATGGTGAGAGCCCTGGGTGGTGAGAGCCCTGGGTGGTGAGAGCCCTGGATGGTGAGAGCCCTGGGTGGTGAGAGCCCTGGATGGTGAGAGCCCTGGATGGTGAGAGCCCTGGATGGTGAGAGCCCTGGATGGTGAGAGCCCTGGATGGTGAGAGCCCTGGATGGTGAGAGCCCTGGATGGTGAGAGACCTGGATGGTGAGAGACCTGGATGGTGAGAGCCCTGGATGGTGAGAGCCCTGGATGGTGAGAGACCTGGATGGTGAGAGACCTGGATGGTGAGAGACCTGGATGGTGAGAGCCCTGGATGGTGAGAGCCCTGGATGGTGAGAGCCCTGGATGGTGAGAGCCCTGGATGGTGAGAGACCTGGATGGTGAGAGACCTGGATGGTGAGAGACCTGGATGGTGAGAGCCCTGGATGGTGAGAGCCCTGGATGGTGAGAGACCTGGATGGTGAGAGACCTGGATGGTGAGAAACCTGGATGGGAACACTACAGTGATTGTGATTGATGTTTGAAAGTTGGGAGTTAATGTTGAAACACTGATTTAACTGAATGAAGGTGGACCACTGATGTAATTTTGACATTGGCACATGCCACCATGCACATAAAGTGTTTAAAAAGTCACCTCCTCCTCCTCTGCCGTCTCTCGGCCAATCAGAAACTCAATCTGCTATCGGACTGAGAAAGCACGAAGATGGTGGACGGCTCCACGGTAAGGCACGGTCGATTGGACTGTCGTTGCCCCAGGTAACGGGGTCAGAGGGCGGAGGTTACAGGAAGAGGAGTGGAGGAGGGAGACAGAGGGAGTGGTGGGGAGAGGAGAGAGATAGAAAGGGGGACGGTGGTGGGTTCAATTAGGAAGCAGAGCAGAGAGAGAGGGGAAGAGGAAAGAAATCCGTTAGATTTAGCTACAGATCCGTTTCCCAAATGTACATCTACAAAGCATTGGATAGGTATAAGCAATATGCTATGCTTCATCTTGCCTTCTGAGAGGCTGGGTGTAATCTTCACCATGTTGCTCACACCTATGCAACGGTGTCAGATCTACAGGAGTGCTAAGGGCAGGCTAAGGGTCTATTTGGAATTCAGCACTTGAATCACAGGAAGCAGGAAATTCAGCTAAGCAGTGACAGGAAGTAGTAATATCAGATGAAAGGAGGTCGACAGGAGTTTTTACAGTGTGGGTTAACACAGGGTCAATCTTTTAGGACATGGGTGTCAAACTAAATTTCCCAGCGGGCCGCATTTAGTCTTCACCAGACTGGAGGGCCGCATTTAGTCTTCACCAGACTGGAGGGCCGCATTTAGTCTTCACCAGACTGGTGGGCCGCATTTAGTCTTCACCAGACTGGAGGGCCGCATTTAGTCTTCACCAGACTGGAGGGCCGCATTTAGTCTTCACCAGACTGGTGGGCCGCATTTAGTCTTCACCAGACTGGTGGGCCGCATTTAGTCTTCACCAGACTGGTGGGCCGCATTTAAATTGGATTATATCCGGCCTTGAGATTGACACTTGTTTTAGGAGTTTTAGTACTGGGTCGTCTGGCATGTGAGAGGCAGCTATACCTGGATACTTTTGGTCAGTAGAGAAGGTATTTTTGATGTGATTATACATTTAGGTCTACATACTATCTACTGTACATATTGAGGGCCGCAATCAAATAACTCTTCAATTAACTGGTGCAGTCGTATATCCTGAGCTGTGGTCAAGTTGCGGTCCTACCTGTGCAAGATGGGTGGCGGTGGGCCACAGTGTTCTGCAGAGGACCTTCTTGACCACATCAGGCAGCAGGCTGACCATAATGAGCAGGATGATGCTGAGCCAGGCCGGACCGCTGGACAACATCTGCATGAACACATAGTACATCCTCTGGTAGTTCAGGAAAGGCCTGGAGGGAGAGGAGAGGATCTAGTTATTCTATATCTATGTTTAAGGGAAATTAATAGAGTTAGAACCAGTCAGTTGTAAGAATGAGAGGCCTACCAGATGATGCCTCCCCAGAGCAGAGAGAAGATGACATAGAAAAGCAGGGAGCCCCAGATGACAAAGTGGTTGATCCAGGTCCAGTGGTGTGTGTCCAAGGCAAGCTGCAACACACAGGATACACACACACACACGTTATCAATCAGTCCATAGTAACGCCTCCAGGGCTTACAGCTCTAACGAATGATGAGAAAGTCAATCAATTATCTCACAGACATATACATGCAAAGAGATTATTCAATCCACTATTATCAGATTCACTCAGTCTCTTACTCCTTCACACGGTGTAAACACACACACACACACCTTGAGCGTGACCGTGAACACCAGCACAGTAAAGACGAGAGTCCCGAAAGTCCAGTTCCCAAACATCTAGAGGAGAACAGAGAGCAGGAAGTCAGCCACATCTCACCAGGCACACATTTCATCCATCCTTTATACGCATTCGGAAAGTATTCAGACCCCTTGACTTTTTCCACATTTTGTTACAGCCTCATTCTAAAATGTATTGTATACATTTTCCCCCTCACAATACCCCATGACAGAGCAAAAACTGTTTTTTAGAACTGTTTGCAAAATTAAAAACTGAAATACTTTATTTACATAAACATTCAGATGTTTCTACAACTTGATTGGAGTCCAATTGTGGTAAATTCAATTGATTGGACATGATTTGGAAAGGCACACACCTGTCTATATAAAGTCCCACAGTTGACAGTATGTCAGAGCAAACACCAAGCCATGAGGTTGAAGGAATTGTCCGTAGAGCTCCGAGACAGGATTGTGTCGAGGCAACGATCTGGGGAAGGGTACCAAAACATTTCTGCAGCATTGAAGGTCCCTAAGAACACAGTGGCAAACTGAGCAATCGGGGGAGAAGGGCCTTGGTCAGGGAGGTGACCATGAAACCGATGATCCCAGAGCTCCAGAGTTCCTCTGTGGAGATGGGAGAACCTTCCAGAAGGACAACCATTTCTGCAGCACTCCAGCAATCAGGACTTTATGGTAGAGTGACCAGGCGGAAGACTCTCCTCAGTAAAAGGCACATGACAGCCCACTTGGAGTTTGCCAAAAGGCACAAAAAGGAGTCTCAGACCATGAGAAACAAGATTCTCTGGTCTGATGAAACCAAGATTGAACTCTTTGGCCTGAATGCCAAGCAACTCTGGAGGAAACCTGGCACCATCCCTACGGTGAAGCATGGTGGTGGTAGCATCATGCTGTGGGGATGTTTTTCAGCAGCAGGGACTGGGAGACTAGTCAGGATCGAGGGAAAGATGAACGGAGCAAAGTACAAAGAGATCCTTGATGAAAACCTGCTCCAGAGCGCTCAGGACCTCAGACTGGGGCGAAGGTTCACTTTACAACAGGACAACGACCTTAAGCACACAGCCAAGACAACGTAGGAGTGGCTTCGAGACAAGTCTCTGAATTGCCTTGAGTGGCCCAGCTAGAGCCCAGACTTGAACCCGATCGAACATCTCTGGAGAGACCTGACGATAGCTGTGCAGCGACGTTCCCCATCCAACCTGACAGCTTGAGAGGATCTACAGAGAAGAATGGGAGAAACTCCCCAAATACAGGTGTGCAAAGCTTGTAGCTTCATACCCAAGAAGACTCGAGGCTGTAATTGCTGCCAAAAGTGCTTCAAGAAAGTACTGAGTAAAGGGTCTGAATACTTATGTAAATGTGATATTTCCGTTTGTCATTGTCACGTATTTCTTTGTCATTGTGGGGTATTGTGTGTAGGGGTAATTTAATCAATTTTAGAATAAGGCTGTAACATAACCAAATGTGGAAAAAGTCAAGGGGTCAACACCATCATTGATCATCTGTTGAAACCATTGACTTGTATAAATATCAGCTGAAACTATTCACAGCGATATGAGCACAGAGCACTGTGATTACTTCATTTAAACCTGTGTTGTAGTTGATTCTAAACGCACGTAAACGCCGTTCACACATCTTTTACATTTTCCGCGAGCGTCTACCCACCTTTTGTGGCTAAATGCATTTAAGAATAGGTAACATTACTTTACTTACCATGAACGGCGATCAGCTTTTACCCATATATTCTTTACCACTACATCACTGATTACAATCCTAAACCCTATAGTGTTTGATGCTGCAACAAGCTACGTCCATTTCACCTGTATTTCACCTGGTCTTTTACTGATGTATGGCATCCCATTCATGTAGGTCTCATATTAAGCTAATTATGGTAAATAACCTTGAAACTTGAGAGCAAAAGCAGGATGCCAAATATATAAATATATACATATATAAATATAGAGTAAAAAATAGAGCAAATCTACTCTGCATTTTTTCATTAGCCATCTCCCGCGCTTTCTCTCTCTCTGATGCAAAAATGGATCTCGTGCTCTTTGAGGATGTGTTCTCTACTCACAGATGACAAAAAACTGCCATCAGGAAGGAACAGATGGAAGAGGAGGAGGAGAAAGAGACAGGGAGAGAGATGGAGAGCAAGAGAGAAATATGAAGGGAGAGGTAGAGTGAGAGATGGAGAGCAAGAGAGAAATATGAAGGGAGAGGTAGAGTGAGAGATGGAGAGCAAGAGAGAAATATGAAGGGAGAGGTAGAGGGAGAGATGGAGAGCAAGAGAGAAATATGAAGGGAGAGGTAGAGGGAGAGATGGAGAGCAAGAGAGAAATATGAAGGGAGAGGTAGAGTGAGAGATGGAGAGCAAGAGAGAAATATGAAGGGAGAGGTAGAGTGAGAGATGGAGAGCAAGAGAGAAATATGAAGGGAGAGGTAGAGTGAGAGATGGAGAGCAAGAGAGAAATATGAAGGGAGAGGTAGAGTGAGAGATGGAGAGCAAGAGAGAAATATGAAGGGAGAGGTAGAGTGAGAGATGGAGAGCAAGAGAGAAATATGAAGGGAGAGGTAGAGTGAGAGATGGAGAGCAAGAGAGAAATATGAAGGGAGAGGTAGAGTGAGAGATGGAGAGCAAGAGAGAAATATGAAGGGAGAGGTACAGTGAGAGATGGAGAGCAAGAGAGAAATATGAAGGGAGAGGTAGAGTGAGAGATGGAGAGCAAGAGAGAAATATGAAGGGAGAGGTAGAGTGAGAGATGGAGAGCAAGAGAGAAATATGAAGGGAGAGGTAGAGTGAGAGATGGAGAGCAAGAGAGAAATATGAAGGGAGAGGTAGAGTGAGAGATGGAGAGCAAGAGAGAAATATGAAGGGATAGGTAGAGTGAGAGATGGAGAGCAAGAGAGAAATATGAAGGGAGAGGTAGAGTGAGAGATGGAGAGCAAGAGAGAAATATGAAGGGAGAGGTAGAGTGAGAGATGGAGAGCAAGAGAGAAATATGAAGGGAGAGGTAGAGTGAGAGATGGAGAGCAAGAGAGAAATATGAAGGGAGAGGTAGAGTGAGAGATGGAGAGCAAGAGAGAAATATGAAGGGAGAGGTAGAGTGAGAGATGGAGAGCAAGAGAGAAATATGAAGGGAGAGGTAGAGTGAGAGATGGAGAGCAAGAGAGAAATATGAAGGGAGAGGTAGAGTGAGAGATGGAGAGCAAGAGAGAAATATGAAGGGAGAGGTAGAGTGAGAGATGGAGAGCAAGAGAGAAATATGAAGGGAGAGGTAGAGTGAGAGATGGAGAGCAAGAGAGAAATATGAAGGGAGAGGTAGAGTGAGAGATGGAGAGCAAGAGAGAAATATGAAGGGAGAGGTAGAGTGAGAGATGGAAAGCAAGAGAGAAATATGAAGGGAGAGGTAGAGTGAGAGATGGAGAGCAAGAGAGAAATATGAAGGGAGAGGTAGAGTGAGAGATGGAGAGCAAGAGAGAAATATGAAGGGAGAGGTAGAGTGAGAGATGGAGAGCAAGAGAGAAATATGAAGGGAGAGGTAGAGTGAGAGATGGAGAGCAAGAGAGAAATATGAAGGGAGAGGTAGAGTGAGAGATGGAGAGCAAGAGAGAAATATGAAGGGAGAGGTAGAGTGAGAGATGGAGAGCAAGAGAGAAATATGAAGGGAGAGGTAGAGTGAGAGATGGAGAGCAAGAGAGAAATATGAAGGGAGAGGTAGAGTGAGAGATGGAGAGCAAGAGAGAAATATGAAGGGAGAGGTAGAGTGAGAGATGGAGAGCAAGAGAGAAATATGAAGGGAGAGGTAGAGTGAGAGATGGAGAGCAAGAGAGAAATATGAAGGGAGAGGTAGAGTGAGAGATGGAGAGCAAGAGAGAAATATGAAGGGAGAGGTAGAGTGAGAGATGGAGAGCAAGAGAGAAATATGAAGGGAGAGGTAGAGTGAGAGATGGAGAGCAAGAGAGAAATATGAAGGGAGAGGTAGAGTGAGAGATGGAGAGCAAGAGAGAAATATGAAGGGAGAGGTAGAGTGAGAGATGGAGAGCAAGAGAGAAATATGAAGGGAGAGGTAGAGTGAGAGATGGAGAGCAAGAGAGAAATATGAAGGGAGAGGTAGAGTGAGAGATGGAGAGCAAGAGAGAAATATGAAGGGAGAGGTAGAGTGAGAGATGGAGAGCAAGAGAGAAATATGAAGGGAGAGGTAGAGTGAGAGATGGAGAGCAAGAGAGAAATATGAAGGGAGAGGTAGAGTGAGAGATGGAGAGCAAGAGAGAAATATGAAGGGAGAGGTAGAGTGAGAGATGGAGAGCAAGAGAGAAATATGAAGGGAGAGGTAGAGTGAGAGACGGAGAGCAAGAGAGAAATATGAAGGGAGAGGTAGAGTGAGAGATGGAGAGCAAGAGAGAAATATGAAGGGAGAGGTAGAGTGAGAGATGGAGAGCAAGAGAGAAATATGAAGGGAGAGGTAGAGTGAGAGACGGAGAGCAAGAGAGAAATATGAAGGGAGAGGTAGAGTGAGAGATGGAGAGCAAGAGAGAAATATGAAGGGAGAGGTAGAGTGAGAGATGGAGAGCAAGAGAGAAATATGAAGGGAGAGGTAGAGTGAGAGATGGAGAGCAAGAGAGAAATATGAAGGGAGAGGTAGAGTGAGAGATGGAGAGCAAGAGAGAAATATGAAGGGAGAGGTAGAGTGAGAGATGGAGAGCAAGAGAGAAATATGAAGGGAGAGGTAGAGTGAGAGATGGAGAGCAAGAGAGAAATATGAAGGGAGAGGTAGAGTGAGAGATGGAGAGCAAGAGAGAAATATGAAGGGAGAGGTAGAGTGAGAGATGGAGAGCAAGAGAGAAATATGAAGGGATAGGTAGAGTGAGAGATGGAGAGCAAGAGAGAAATATGAAGGGAGAGGTAGAGTGAGAGATGGAGAGCAAGAGAGAAATATGAAGGGAGAGGTAGAGTGAGAGATGGAGAGCAAGAGAGAAATATGAAGGGAGAGGTAGAGTGAGAGATGGAGAGCAAGAGAGAAATATGAAGGGAGAGGTAGAGTGAGAGATGGAGAGCAAGAGAGAAATATGAAGGGAGAGGTAGAGTGAGAGATGGAGAGCAAGAGAGAAATATGAAGGGAGAGGTAGAGTGAGAGATGGAAAGCAAGAGAGAAATATGAAGGGAGAGGTAGAGTGAGAGATGGAGAGCAAGAGAGAAATATGAAGGGAGAGGTAGAGTGAGAGATGGAAAGCAAGAGAGAAATATGAAGGGAGAGGTAGAGTGAGAGATGGAGAGCAAGAGAGAAATATGAAGGGAGAGGTAGAGTGAGAGATGGAGAGCAAGAGAGAAATATGAAGGGAGAGGTAGAGTGAGAGATGGAGAGCAAGAGAGAAATATGAAGGGAGAGGTAGAGTGAGAGATGGAGAGCGGGGGGTAGAAGGAGGATAGTGGAAGGCAGTTGGAACCTCCATGTTCTCATCCCTGACTACCCCTCCTCCTCTAACATCAGCCATCTCTCAATTCACACCCTGGCCTAATCAACACATGTACACTAGAAATACATCTCTCTACACTAGAAATACATCTCTCTACACTAGAAATACATCTCTCTATACACAAGAAATACATCTCTCTATACACAAGAAATACATCTCTCTACAAATGCCTAGAGAGTTTTCAGCTATACTTTTCGTGGCAGTTTATTTACCACCACAGACAGATGCTGGCACTAAGACTGCACTCAGTCAGCTGTATAAGGAAATAAGCAAACAGGAAACCACTCACCCAGAGGCGGCACTCCTAGTGGCCGGAGACTTTAATGCAGGGAAACTTAAATCAGTTCTACCAAATCTCTATCAACATGTTAAATGTGCAACCAGAGGGAAAAAAATTCTAGATCACCTGTACTCCACACACAGAGACGCATACAAAGCTCTCCCTCGCCCACCATTTGGCAAATCCGATCACAACTCTATCCTCCGGATTCCTGCTTACAAGCAAAAATACGTACAAACCCCAACCAGAAGCCATGGATTACAGGCAACATCCGCACTGAGCTAAAGGGTAGAGCTGCCGCTTTCTGCTATGCCCTGCGACGAACCATCAAACAGGCAAAGCGTCAATACAGGGCTAAGATTGAATCCTACTACACCGGCTCCGACGCTCGTCTTATGTGACAGGGCTTGCAAACTACTACAGACTACAAAGGGAAGCACAGCCGCGAGCTGCCCAGGGACACGAGCCTACCAGACGAGCTAAATCACTTCTATACTCGCGTCGAAGCAAGCAACACTGAGGCATGCATGAGAGCATCAGCTGTTCCGGACGACTGTGTGATCACGCTCTCTGTTGCCGACGTGAGTAAGACCTTTAAACAGGTCAAAATACACAAGGCTGCAGGGCCAGACATGCTCCGGGCATGTGCTGACCAACTGGCAACCGGACATTGGCTAACCGGGCTATCTGCATTGTGTCCCGCCACCCACTAACCGGTGTCTGTATGTAGCCTCGCTACTTTTATAGCCTCGATACTGTATATAGCCTGTCTTTTTACTGTTGTTTTTATTTCTTTACTTACCTATTGTTCACCTAATACCTTTTTTCACTATTGGTTAGAGCCTGTAAGTAAGCATTTCACTGTAAGGTCCACACCTGTTGTATTCGGCGCACGTGACAAATAAACTTTGATTTGAAATGCTAGAAATACATCTCTCTACAAATACAGAAACGTAGTTAGGGTGAGAGATCACCCTCCAAGACAGTGCAGCTAGAATGAATCCATGTTATTAAAACAGCAGAGAGACCGCTTTTTTCACAAAATGTATTCTATGTACTACTACACACACACACACACATTTCTCACATGCACAGACACACACACACAGGTTATTTTAAGTCTACTACCAGGACAACACATAAGGATGTGGGGGAGAGACTAGTGTATATTAGTAGAGTGGAGCTGCTGACGTCAGGTGTTGGGCTGGGTAGAGAGGCCTGTGGTACCTAACTACACAGCGGAGGGAGGATGCATGGATCAATGTTTTGGGATGAAACGGTAAAACTCAAAGCTAAACTCATAACTAAAAATGAACAGAAGTTAAAAGCACATGATAGACAGAGACAGACACAGAGAGAGACAGACAGAGAGAGAGAGAGAGGCTTACCATCTGTGTGTTGGTGGTCATAAGCTGAGGAACAGGAAGAAAAGCAAAATAAAGAGAGAAGCAGCAGAGGAGGAAGAAGAGAAGAAGAAGAAGCAGAGAAGAGGAAGAAGAGAAGAAGAAGAAGCAGAGAGGAGGAAGAAGAGAAGAAGAAGAAGCAGAGAGGAGGAAGAAGAGAAGAAGAAGAAGCAGAGAGGAGGAAGAAGAGAAGAAGAAGAAGCAGAGAGGAGGAAGAAGAGAAGAAGAAGAAGCAGAGAGGAGGAAGAAGAGAAGAAGAAGAAGCAGAGAGGAGGAAGAAGAGAAGAAGAAGAAGCAGAGAGGAGGAAGAAGAGAAGAAGAAGAAGCAGAGAGGAGGAAGAAGAGAAGAAGAAGCAGAGAGGAGGAAGAAGAGAAGAAAAAGCAGAGAGGAGGAAGAAGAGAGAAAATAATCAGGACATAGAATAAATTAATTCCAGGATGTTTCAACTTAAAGAGAAAAAACAGGACCAAAGGCAACAGTTAATATGACATAAATCAACAGTGCAGAGAAAGATGCTATAGCATTGTCCATATGAATGGAATCCTGATGGTTGCCAAGCTAAAGAGGACCACTGAGACCCCGAACACAACTAAACCACAACCTGACCATAACTTACCCATAGATAACCAGAACCTGACCACATTGTCTTACTCTGGTGTTATGGGACAATCACATGGAGATGGGTGTTCTAGAAACCATCACTATGGTGACTCTCAAATGGAATCCTTTGACCTACACACAGTGCACCTCTTCTGACTAGAGCCAAACGGGGTGTTGTTGAATCAAGCTAATGGTCAATGCTTATGACTTGGTGTTGGTCATCTGATCCTAGATCTGTAGTTGGGGGCAACTTGTCAACTGGTCCTTGACAGTTGTCCGTGGAGGTGGTTGCTGGGTCTCACCTGTCCGTTGCTAGTGAAGGTGGTGTTGTCGAACAGGAAGTAGGCACCAAAAAAGAAGATACAGGCGTCAAATAAGCCCAGGCATGTCCAGTACAGGAACACGGGCCAGCGCAGGAGAGAGTTCTTAGTTATGTCCCTGGGAGAAGGTGAGAGAGGAGGCGTAGAGAGAGGGAGCGAGAGGGAGAAAGAGAGGGGTAGGGGTGAGAGGGGGGAGAGAGGGAGAAAGAAAGGGGGGAGGGAAGCGAGAGGGAGAGCGAGAGAGATTGTGAGAGGAGGGGTAGAGAGAGAGAGAGAGATAGCGAGATCGAGAGAGATCGAGAGATCGATCGATCGAGAGAGAAGAGAATGGGGGGAGAGAGAGAGAGAGAGAGAGAAGAGAGAGGGGGAATGGGGGAGAGAGAGATAATGAGGGAGAGAGAGCGAGGGGGAGGGAGAGAGAGAGAGAGCGAGGGGGAGGGAGGGAGATCAAAGTAAAATTGTTAAACAAAACCTGTGAATTACGTTGACTTTCAAATAAGTGTTCATTTGGGTGGGATGTTCCTCTGACCTGTACAGAGTGGGGTCTCTCTTCAGTGTCTCTATGCTGATGTGTTTCTCTATGAGGCTGTAGAGGAGAATGGGCAGGGAGGTGAAGCTGATGTTGTACAGCGTCAGGTAGGCTGTGTCGTACAGGGGCTTTACGGGGACACACAGAGCACAGTCAGTAATATACAGACTACACATGACCAAACAGGCAACCATGAGGTCATTTGGGTTGATTCTGAGCACCAACCTGCTGAGAGAATCCACAGAAGAACTGATAGAGGAACTGAGGGAAGATGAAGCACACATTCTGGAGAGAGAGAGAGGGGGGCAGAAGCAAAGTGAGAAAGTAAGGACTAAACATTGTTCATCAGTCTATACTGACTCAGCTACTTGCAGCGTAGAGCCTGGAGATTTGTGCTGTCCTGGGCCAGCTACCAGACTGGGGTGGTGTCGAGCCCCCAAGTTGTGTAATTCATTACTAAAGAATTGCAACGTGATCTCAGTAAAAGCTCAGTATTAGTGTCAGTAGTAAAGCCCACCTTATAGAAGAAGTACTGCACCAGCTCAGTATTAGTGTCAGTAGTAAAGCCCACCTTATAGAAGTACTGCACCAGCTCAGTATTAGTGTCAGTAGTAAAGCCCACCTTATAGAAGAAGTACTGCACCAGCTCAGTATTAGTGTCAGTAGTAAAGCCCACCTTATAGAAGAAGTACTGCACCAGCTCAGTATTAGTGTCAGTAGTAAAGCCCACCTTATAGAAGTACTGCACCAGCTCAGTATTAGTGTCAGTAGTAAAGCCCACCTTATAGAAGAAGTACTGCACCAGCTCAGTATTAGTGTCAGTAGTAAAGCCCACCTTATAGAAGTACTGCACCAGCTCAGTATTAGTGTCAGTAGTAAAGCCCACCTTATAGAAGAAGTACTGCACCAGCTCAGTATTAGTGTCAGTAGTAAAGCCCACCTTATAGAAGAGGTACTGCACCAGCTCAGTATTAGTGTCAGTAGTAAAGCCCACCTTATAGAAGAAGTACTGCACCAGCTCAGTATTAGTGTCAGTAGTAAAGCCCACCTTATAGAAGAAGTACTGCACCAGCTCAGTATTAGTGTCAATAGTAAAGCCCACCTTATAGAAGAAGTACTGCACCAGCTCAGTATTAGTGTCAGTAGTAAAGCCCACCTTATAGAAGAAGTACTGCACCAGCTCAGTATTAGTGTCAGTAGTAAAGCCCACCTTATAGAAGAAGTACTGCACCAGCTCAGTATTAGTGTCAGTAGTAAAGCCCACCTTATAGAAGAAGTACTGCACCAGCTCAGTATTAGTGTCAGTAGTAAAGCCCACCTTATAGAAGAAGTACTGCACCAGCTCAGTATTAGTGTCAGTAGGAAAGCCCACCTTATAGAAGAAGTACTGCACCAGCTCAGTATTAGTGTCAGTAGTAAAGCCCACCTTATAGAAGAAGTACTGCACCAGCTCAGTATTAGTGTCAGTAGTAAAGCCCACCTTATAGAAGTACTGCACCAGCTCAGTATTAGTGTCAGTAGTAAAGCCCACCTTATAGAAGAAGTACTGCACCAGCTCAGTATTAGTGTCAGTAGTAAAGCCCACCTTATAGAAGTACTGCACCAGCTCAGTATTAGTGTCAGTAGTAAAGCCCACCTTATAGAAGAAGTACTGCACCAGCTCAGTATTAGTGTCAGTAGTAAAGCCCACCTTATAGAAGAAGTACTGCACCAGCTCAGTATTAGTGTCAGTAGTAAAGCCCACCTTGTAGAAGAAGTACTGCACCAGCTCAGTATTAGTGTCAGTAGTAAAGCCCACCTTATAGAAGTACTGCACCAGCTCAGTATTAGTGTCAGTAGGAAAGCCCACCTTATAGAAGAAGTACTGCACCAGCTCAGTATTAGTGTCAGTAGGAAAGCCCACCTTATAGAAGTACTGCACCAGCTCAGTATTAGTGTCAGTAGTAAAGCCCACCTTATAGAAGAAGTACTGCACCAGCTCAGTATTAGTGTCAGTAGTAAAGCCCACCTTATAGAAGAAGTACTGCACCAGCTCAGTATTAGTGTCAGTAGTAAAGCCCACCTTATAGAAGAAGTACTGCACCAGCTCAGTATTAGTGTCAGTAGTAAAGCCCACCTTATAGAAGTACTGCACCAGCTCAGTATTAGTGTCAGTAGTAAAGCCCACCTTATAGAAGTACTGCACCAGCTCAGTATTAGTGTCAGTAGGAAAGCCCACCTTATAGAAGAAGTACTGCACCAGCTCAGTATTAGTGTCAGTAGTAAAGCCCACCTTATAGAAGAAGTACTGCACCAGCTCGGTATTAGTGTCAGTAGGAAAGCCCACCTTATAGAAGTACTGCACCAGCTCAGTATTAGTGTCAGTAGTAAAGCCCACCTTATAGAAGAAGTACTGCACCAGCTCAGTATTAGTGTCAGTAGTAAAGCCCACCTTATAGAAGAAGTACTGCACCAGCTCAGTATTAGTGTCAGTAGTAAAGCCCACCTTATAGAAGAAGTACTGCACCAGCTCAGTATTAGTGTCAGTAGGAAAGCCCACCTTATAGAAGTACTGCACCAGCTCAGTATTAGTGTCAGTAGTAAAGCCCACCTTATAGAAGAAGTACTGCACCAGCTCAGTATTAGTGTCAGTAGGAAAGCCCACCTTATAGAAGAAGTACTGCACCAGCTCAGTATTAGTGTCAGTAGGAAAGCCCACCTTATAGAAGTACTGCACCAGCTCAGTATTAGTGTCAGTAGTAAAGCCCACCTTATAGAAGAAGTACTGCACCAGCTCAGTATTAGTGTCAGTAGGAAAGCCCACCTTATAGAAGAAGTACTGCACCAGCTCAGTATTAGTGTCAGTAGGAAAGCCCACCTTATAGAAGTACTGCACCAGCTCAGTATTAGTGTCAGTAGTAAAGCCCACCTTATAGAAGAAGTACTGCACCAGCTCAGTATTAGTGTCAGTAGTAAAGCCCACCTTATAGAAGAAGTACTGCACCAGCTCAGTATTAGTGTCAGTAGTAAAGCCCACCTTATAGAAGAAGTACTGCACCAGCTCAGTATTAGTGTCAGTAGTAAAGCCCACCTTATAGAAGAAGTACTGCACCAGCTCAGTATTAGTGTCAGTAGTAAAGCCCACCTTATAGAAGAAGTACTGCACCAGCTCAGTATTAGTGTCAGTAGTAAAGCCCACCTTATAGAAGTACTGCACCAGCTCAGTATTAGTGTCAGTAGGAAAGCCCACCTTATAGAAGAAGTACTGCACCAGCTCAGTATTAGTGTCAGTAGTAAAGCCCACCTTATAGAAGAAGTACTGCACCAGCTCAGTATTAGTGTCAGTAGTAAAGCCCACCTTATAGAAGAAGTACTGCACCAGCTCAGTATTAGTGTCAGTAGTAAAGCCCACCTTATAGAAGAAGTACTGCACCAGCTCAGTATTAGTGTCAGTAGGAAAGCCCACCTTATAGAAGAAGTACTGCACCAGCTCAGTATTAGTGTCAGTAGTAAAGCCCACCTTATAGAAGTACTGCACCAGCTCAGTATTAGTGTCAGTAGTAAAGCCCACCTTATAGAAGAAGTACTGCACCAGCTCAGTATTAGTGTCAGTAGTAAAGCCCACCTTATAGAAGAAGTACTGCACCAGCTCAGTATTAGTGTCAGTAGTAAAGCCCACCTTATAGAAGAAGTACTGCACCAGCTCAGTATTAGTGTCAGTAGTAAAGCCCACCTTATAGAAGAAGTACTGCACCAGCTCAGTATTAGTGTCAGTAGTAAAGCCCACCTTATAGAAGAAGTACTGCACCAGCTCAGTATTAGTGTCAGTAGGAAAGCCCACCTTATAGAAGTACTGCACCAGCTCAGTATTAGTGTCAATAGTAAAGCCCACCTTATAGAAGAAGTACTGCACCAGCTCAGTATTAGTGTCAGTAGTAAAGCCCACCTTATAGAAGTACTGCACCAGCTCAGTATTAGTGTCAGTAGTAAAGCCCACCTTATAGAAGAAGTACTGCACCAGCTCAGTATTAGTGTCAGTAGTAAAGCCCACCTTATAGAAGAAGTACTGCACCAGCTCAGTATTAGTGTCAGTAGTAAAGCCCACCTTATAGAAGAAGTACTGCACCAGCTCAGTATTAGTGTCAGTAGTAAAGCCCACCTTATAGAAGAAGTACTGCACCAGCTCAGTATTAGTGTCAGTAGTAAAGCCCACCTTATAGAAGAAGTACTGCACCAGCTCAGTATTAGTGTCAGTAGGAAAGCCCACCTTGTAGAAGAAGTACTGCACCAGCTCAGCGATGCGGATGTAGTAGATGTGGCCGTGAACTAGCAGCATCTTCTTCAGGTGTTTGAACTTTGGGATGGCATAGTCGCTGTTCCTCGCTGCCTGGCGACCCTCCTTACCCATGATGCCTTAAGAGAGAGGGAGGGATTGGTTGATTGATGGATTAATTGATAGAAAACAAACATACACCAAGGAGATATCTTGGAGCCAAAGCCCCCCACCAATCAAAGAAGAAAGATGAGTGCTAGCTGATGGTTCCCACCAATCAGAGTACAAACACATGGGGCTTGCCAATCAGTGTAGAGATGAGCTCACCGATGCCCACGTGTGCCTCGAGGATCATGCTGACGTCGTTGGCTCCGTCTCCGATGGCCAGAGTGATGGGGTGCTCCTTAGATGCCTTGATCAGCTTCACAATCTGGACAGACAACAGTCATACCACAACTCATGAAACACTTTGACTGACCGACCGTCCATTCATCCAAACACCATCTCTCCCTGGATTCCCATGTGAGACAGGAAGTGAGATCACACCCACCTGTGCTTTCTGTAGGGGCGCCATGCGGCAGCAGAGAACGGCGCTGCAGTTCCTACAGATCTCCAGGAAGATCTCTCTGTAGTTCCCAGAGCCAGAGCTCTCTGGACTGGGCTTCAGCACCGCAGACAGGGTGGCCCCATCGATGATCAGACCATAGTCCTGACAGTCTACAGACAGCCTGGGGAAAAACACACAGATATACAGATGTTAACACACAGAGATGCATGAATACTGTACATACACAGTACCAGTCAACAGTTTGGACACACCTACTCATTCAAGGGTTTTTATTTTTACAATTTTCTACATTGTAGAATAATAGTCAAGACATCAAAACTATGAAATAGCGCATATGGAATCATGTAGAAACCAAAAAAAGTGTTAACTCTAAATATATTTTAGATTTTAGATTCTTCAAAGTAGCCACCCTTTGCCTTGATGACAGCTTTGCACTCAACCAGCTTCACCTGGAATGCTTTTTCAACAGTCTTGAAGGAGTTCCCACATATGCTGAGCACTTGTTGGCTACTTTTCCTTCACTCTGCGGTCCAACTCATCCCAAACCATCTCAATTGGGTTGAGGTCGGGTGATTGTGGAGGCCAGGTCATGTGATGCAGCACTCCATCACTCTCCTTCTTGGTCAAATAGCCCTTACACAGCCTGTAGGTGTGTTGGGTCATTGTCCTGTTGAAAAACAACTGATAGTCCCACTAAGCCCAAACCAGATGGGATGGCTTATCGCTGCAGAATGCTGTGGTAGCCATGCTGGTTAAGTGTGCCTTGAATTCGAATTAAATCACCAACAGTGTCACCAGCAAAGCACCCCCACACCATCACACCTCCTCCTCCATGCTTCACGATGGGAACCACACATGTAGAGATCATCAGTTCACCTACGTTGCGTCTCACAAAGACACAGCGGTTGGAACCAAAAATCTCAAATTTTTGTCCATTGTTCGTGTTTCTTGGCCCAAGCAAGTCTCTTCTTATTATTTGTGTCCTTTAGTAGTGGTTTGGCCTGATTCACGCAGTCTCCTCTGAACAGTTGATGTTGAGATGTGTCTGTTACTTGAACTCTGTGAAGCATTATTTGGGCTGCAATTTCTGAGGCTGGTAACTCTAATGAACTTATCCTCTACAGCAGAGGTAACTCTGAGTCTTCCTTTCCTGTGGCGTTCCTCATAAGAGCCAGTTTCATCATAGCGCTTGATGGTTTTTGCGACTGCACTTTAAAAAAACTTTAGAAGTTCTTGAAATTTTACGGATTGACTGACCTTCATGTCTTAAAGTAATGATGGACTGTCATTTCTCTTTGCTTATTGAGCTATTCTTGCCATAATATGGACTTGGTCTTTTACCAAATAGGGCTCTTCTGTATACCACCCCTACCTAGTCACAACACAACTGATTGGCACAAATGCATTAAGGAAAGAAATTCCACAAATTAACTTTTAACAAGGCACACCTGTTAATTGACATGCATTCCAGGTGACTACCTCATGAAACTGGTTGAGAGAATGCCAAGAGTGTGCAAAGCTGTCATCAAGGCTACTTTGAAGAATCTCACATATTTGATTTCTTGAACACTTTTTTGGTTACTACATGATTCCATGTGTGTTATTTCATATTTTTGGTGTCTTCACTATTATTCTACAATGTAGAAAATAGTAAAAATAAAGAAAAACCCTTGAACGAGTAAGTGTGTCCAAACATTTGACTTGGTCATTTGACTTGTACTGGTCACACAGTGTGCGCTCGCAAAACACAGGGTACATTGGTGTGTGTGTGTGAGTGTGCAGCGTACCCCGACAGGGTACATTGGTGTGTGTGTGAGTGCAGCGTACCCCGACAGGGTACATTGGTGTGTGTGTGAGTGCAGGGTACCCCGACAGGGTACATTGGTGTGTGTGTGTGTGTGCAACGTACCCCGACAGGGTACATTGGTGTGTGTGTGAGTGTGCAGCGTACCCCGACAGGATACATTGGTGTGTGTGTGAGTGCAGGGTACCCCGACAGGGTACATTGGTGTGTGTGAGAGTGTGCAGCGTACCCCGACAGGGTACATTGGTGTGTGTGTGAGTGTGCAGCGTACCCCGACAGGGTACATTGGTGTGTGTGTGAGTGTGCAGCGTACCCCGACAGGGTACATTGGTGTGTGTGAGAGTGTGCAACGTACCCCGACAGGGTACATTGGTGTGTGTGTGTGTGCAGCGTACCCCGACAGGGTACATTGGTGTGTGTGAGTGTGTGCAGCGTACCCCGACAGGGTACATTGGTGTGTGTGTGAGTGCAGGGTACCCCGACAGGGTACATTGGTGTGTGTGTGAGTGTGCAGCGTACCCCGACAGGGTACATTGGTGTGTGTGTGAGTGCAGGGTACCCCGACAGGGTACATTGGTGTGTGTGTGTGTGTGCAACGTACCCCGACAGGGTACATTGGTGTGTGTGAGTGTGCAGCGTACCCCGACAGGGTACATTGGTGTGTGTGAGTGTGCAGCGTACCCCGACAGGATACATTGGTGTGTGTGTGAGTGTGTGCAGCGTACCCCGACAGGGTACATTGGTGTGTGTGTGTGTGTGCAGCGTACCCCGACAGGATACATTGGTGTGTGTGTGAGTGTGCAGCGTAATCCCGACAGGGTACATTGGTGTGTGTGTGAGTGTGCAGCGTACCCCGACAGGGTACATTGGTGTGTGTGTGAGTGTGCAGCGTAATCCCGACAGGGTACATTGGTGTGTGTGTGAGTGTGCAGCGTACCCCGACAGGATACATTGGTGTGTGTGTGTGTGTGCAGCGTAATCCCGACAGGGTACATTGGTGTGTGTGTGAGTGTGCAGCGTACCCCGGCAGGATACATTGGTGTGTGTGTGAGTGTGTGTGTGTGTGTGTGTGTGTGTGTGCAGCGTACCCCGACAGGATACATTGGTGTGTGTGTGAGTGTGTGCAGCGTACCCCGACAGGGTACATTGGTGTGTGTGTGAGTGTGCAGCGTACCCCGACAGGGACACATTGGTGTGTGTGTGAGTGTGCAGCGTACCCCGACAGGGTACATTGGTGTGTGTGTGAGTGCAGCGTACCCCGACAGGGTACATTGGTGTGTGTGAGTGTGTGCAGCGTACCCCGACAGGATACATTGGTGTGTGTGTGTGTGTGCAGCGTACCCCGACAGGGTACATTGGTGTGTGTGTGAGTGTGTGCAGCGTACCCCGACAGGGTACATTGGTGTGTGTGTGTGTGTGCAGCGTAATCCCGACAGGGTACATTGGTGTGTGTGTGAGTGTGTGCAGCGTACCCCGACAGGGTACATTGGTGTGTGTGTGAGTGTGTGCAGCGTACCCCGACAGGGTACATTGGTGTGTGTGAGTGTGTGCAGCGTACCCCGACAGGATACATTGGTGTGTGTGTGTGTGTGTGTGCAGCGTAATCCCGACAGGGTACATTGGTGTGTGTGTGAGTGTGTGCAGCGTACCCCGACAGGATACATTGGTGTGTGTGTGAGTGTGCAGCGTACCCCGACAGGATACATTGGTGTGTGTGTGTGTGTGCAGCGTAATCCCGACAGGGTACATTGGTGTGTGTGTGAGTGTGTGCAGCGTACCCCGACAGGGTACATTGGTGTGTGTGTGAGTGTGCAGCGTACCCCGACAGGATACATTGGTGTGTGTGTGTGTGTGCAGCGTAATCCCGACAGGGTACATTGGTGTGTGTGTGAGTGTGTGCAGCGTACCCCGACAGGATACATTGGTGTGTGTGTGAGTGTGTGCAGCGTACCCCGACAGGGTACATTGGTGTGTGTGTGAGTGTGCAGCGTACCCCGACAGGATACATTGGTGTGTGTGTGTGTGTGCAGCGTAATCCCGACAGGGTACATTGGTGTGTGTGTGAGTGTGTGCAGCGTACCCCGACAGGATACATTGGTGTGTGTGTGAGTGTGTGCAGCGTACCCCGACAGGGTACATTGGTGTGTGTGTGAGTGTGTGCAGCGTACCCCGACAGGATACATTGGTGTGTGTGTGTGTGTGCAGCGTAATCCCGACAGGGTACATTGGTGTGTGTGTGAGTGTGCAGCGTACCCCGACAGGATACATTGGTGTGTGTGTGTGTGTGCAGCGTACCCCGACAGGATACATTGGTGTGTGTGTGTGTGTGCAGCGTACCCCGACAGGGTACATTGGTGTGTGTGTGAGTGTGCAGCGTACCCCGACAGGGTACATTGGTGTGTGTGTGAGTGTGCAGCGTACCCCGACAGGGTACATTGGTGTGTGTGTGAGTGTGCAGCGTACCCCGACAGGGTACATTGGTGTGTGTGTGAGTGTGCAGCGTACCCCGACAGGGTACATTGGTGTGTGTGTGTGTGCAACGTACCCCGACAGGGTACATTGGTGTGTGTGTGTGTGCAACGTACCCCGACAGGGTACATTGGTGTGTGTGTGTGTGCAACGTACCCCGACAGGGTACATTGGTGTGTGTGTGAGTGCAGGGTACCCCGACAGGGTACATTGGTGTGTGTGTGAGTGTGCAGCGTACCCCGACAGGATACATTGGTGTGTGTGTGAGTGCAGGGTACCCCGACAGGGTACATTGGTGTGTGTGTGAGTGTGCAGCGTACCCCGACAGGATACATTGGTGTGTGTGTGAGTGTGTGTGTGTGTGTGTGTGTGTGTGCAGCGTACCCCGACAGGATACATTGGTGTGTGTGTGAGTGTGCAGCGTACCCCGACAGGGATACATTGGTGTGTGTGTGAGTGTGCAGCGTACCCCAACAGGGATACATTGGTGTGTGTGTGAGTGTGTGCAGCGTACCCCGACAGGGTACATTGGTGTGTGTGTGAGTGTGTGCAGCGTACCCCGACAGGGTACATTGGTGTGTGTGTGAGTGTGCAGCGTACCCCGACAGGGTACATTGGTGTGTGTGTGTGTGTGCAACGTACCCCGACAGGGTACATTGGTGTGTGTGTGAGTGTGCAGCGTACCCCGACAGGGTACATTGGTGTGTGTGTGAGTGCAGGGTACCCCGACAGGGTACATTGGTGTGTGTGTGTGTGTGCAACGTACCCCGACAGGGTACATTGGTGTGTGTGTGAGTGTGCAGCGTACCCCGACAGGATACATTGGTGTGTGTGTGAGTGCAGGGTACCCCGACAGGGTACATTGGTGTGTGTGTGAGTGCAGCGTACCCCGACAGGGTACATTGGTGTGTGTGAGAGTGCAGGGTACCCCGACAGGGTACATTGGTGTGTGTGTGAGTGTGCAGCGTACCCCGACAGGGTACATTGGTGTGTGTGTGAGTGCAGGGTACCCCGACAGGGTACATTGGTGTGTGTGTGAGTGCAGCGTACCCCGACAGGGTACATTGGTGTGTGTGTGTGTGTGCAGCGTACCCCGACAGGGTACATTGGTGTGTGTGTGTGTGTGTGCAGCGTACCCCGACAGGGTACATTGGTGTGTGTGTGAGTGCAGGGTACCCCGACAGGGTACATTGGTGTGTGTGTGAGTGTGCAGCGTACCCCGACAGGGTACATTGGTGTGTGTGTGAGTGCAGGGTACCCCGACAGGGTACATTGGTGTGTGTGTGAGTGCAGCGTACCCCGACAGGGTACATTGGTGTGTGTGAGTGTGTGCAGCGTACCCCGACAGGGTACATTGGTGTGTGTGAGTGTGTGCAGCGTACCCCGGCAGGGTACATTGGTGTGTGTGAGTGTGTGCAGCGTACCCCGACAGGGTACATTGGTGTGTGTGTGAGTGCAGCGTACCCCGACAGGGTACATTGGTGTGTGTGAGTGTGTGCAGCGTACCCCGACAGGGTACATTGGTGTGTGTGTGTGTGTGCAGCGTACCCCGACAGGGTACATTGGTGTGTGTGTGTGTGTGCAGCGTACCCCGACAGGGTACATTGGTGTGTGTGTGTGTGTGCAGCGTACCCCGACAGGGAGCGCTGTCTCAGTACGGTTCTGCTCAGGTCAAACAGAACATCATGGAGACTCTGTTCCTCGGTGCGTTTCTTGGTCAGCTCCAATATTTGGGTGGAGCGGCGGAACAGCTTGCTAGCATAACATGTAGCAGCCGCCGTCTCCATCTTGTCCCCCGTCAGGACCCACACCTTCATCCCAGCCTTGTGGAGAGACTCGATGGTGTCTGCTGCCTTCTCCTGGAGCCTGCACAGCAGTCAACACAGCAGTCAATACACCAGTCAACACAGCAGTCAACACAGCAGTCAACACAGCAGTCAACACAGCAGTCAATACAGCAGTCAATACAGCAGCCAACACAGCAGCCAACACAGCAGCCAACACAGCAGTCAATACAGCAGTCAACACAGCAGCCAACACAGCAGCCAACACAGCAGTCAATACAGCAGTCAGCACAGCAGTCAGCACAGCAGTCAACACAGCAGTCAGCACAGCAGTCAGCACAGCAGTCAACACAGCAGTCAGCACAGCAGTCAACACAGCAGTCAACACAGCAGTCAGCACAGCAGTCAGCACAGCAGTCAGCACAGCAGTCAATACAGCAGTCAGCACAGCAGTCAATACAGCAGTCAGCACAGCAGTCAACACAGCAGTCAACACAGCAGTCAATACAGGAGCCAATACAGCAGCCAATAGGTTAATGGCATTAAGCATCACTATGGTCCTTTCAAAGAATGTATCAATGATCACAGCACTGATCAACAACCTATTGATTTTATATTGATTTGATTAAAATATAATGTAAAGATAACCTCTGATTAAAAATCCTGATTAAAACAGTACATTTATTCTACACCATAAAGGATTGTAAAAACAATCAAGGCAGGAGTTAATAGTTTTTCCGTTGTGGTCCTTGATAACTACCGTAGTCAATAAGTCTCCTTGGCCAGTAGCCAATGGGTTAACACACTGATCAATCACTCAGTCTAAGTATTGATGACTAATCTACAGTATACAGTATAAAGTTTTGAGAATGACACAAATATTAATTTCCACAAAGTTTGCTGCTTCAGTGTCTTTAGATATTTCTGTCAGATGTTACTATGGAATACTGAAGTATAATTACAAGCATTTCATAAGTGTCAAAGGCTTTTATTGACAATTACATGAAGTTGATGCAAAGAGTCAATATTTGCAGTGTTGACCCTTCTTTTTCAAGACCTCTGCAATCCGCCCTGGCATGCTGTCAATTAACTTCTGGGCCACACCCTGACTGATGACAGCCCAATCTTGCATAATCAACGCTTGGAGTTTGTCAGAATTTGTGGGTTTTT
Source organism: Salvelinus alpinus (assembly GCF_045679555.1). Classification (NCBI taxonomy): domain Eukaryota; kingdom Metazoa; phylum Chordata; class Actinopteri; order Salmoniformes; family Salmonidae; genus Salvelinus; species Salvelinus alpinus. Next base: position 16,033,193 of record NC_092105.1, on the reverse strand, counting down.
GTTTATCCACCCACCTCTTGAGGATTGACCACAAGTTCAATGGGATTAAGGTCTGGGGAGTTTCCTGGCCATTGGATCCAAAATATCGATGTTTTGTTCCCCGAGCCACTTAGTTATCACTTTTTCTTTATTGCAAGGTGCTCCATCATGCTGGAAAAGGCATTGTTCGTCACCAAACTGTTCCTGGATGGTTGGGAGAAGTTGCTCTCGGAGGATGTGTTGGTACCATTCTTTATTCATGGCTGTGTTCTTAGGCAAAATTGTGAGTGAGCCCACTCCCTTGGCTGAGAAGCAACCCCACACATGAATGGTCACAGGATGCTTTACTGTTGGCATGACACAGGACTGATGGTAGCGCTCACCTTGTCTTCTCCGGACAAGCTTTTTTCCTGATGCCCCAAACAATCGGAAAGGGGATTCATCAGAGAAAATAACTTTACCCCAGTCCTCAGCAGTCCAATCGCTGTACCTTTTGCAGAATATTACTCTGTCCCTGATGTTTTTCCTGGAGAAAAGTGGCTTCTTTGCTGCCCTTCTTGACACCAGGCCATCCTACAAAAGTCTTTGCCTCACTGTGCGTGCAGATGCACTCACACCTGCCTGCTGCCATTCCTGAGCAAGCTCTGTACTGGTGGTGCCCCGATCCCGCAGCTGAATCAACTTTAGGAGACGGTCCTGGCGCTTGCTGGACTTTCTTGGGCGCCCTGAAGCCTTCTTCACAACAATTGAACCGCTCTCCTTGAAGTTCTTGATGATCCGATAAATGGTTGATTTAGGTGCAATCTTACTGGCAGCAATATCCTTGCCTGTGAGTGAAGCACTTTTTGTGCAAAGCAATGATGATACCTTGCAGGTAACCATGGTTGACAGAGGAAGAACAACGATTCCAAGCACCACCCTTCTTTTGAAGCTTCCTGTCTGGTATTCGAACTCAATCAGCATGACAGAGTGATCTCCAGCCTTGTCCTCATCAACACACACACCTGTGTTAACGAGAGAATCACTGACATGATGTCAGCTGGTCCTTTTGTGGCAGGGCTGAAATGCAGTGGAAATGTTTTTTTGGGGATTCAATTTATTTGCATGGCAAAGAGGGACTTTGCAATGAATTGCAATTAATCTGATCACTCTTCATAACATTCTGGAGTATATGCAAATTGCCATCATACAAATTGAGGCAGCAGACTTTGTGAAAATTAATATTTGTGTCATTCTCAAAACTTTTGTCCACGACTGTACATGGCTAGGTCAACATGTACCATACACCAGAAGGCTAGTCCATTAGGAAATCAAGCTGTCATCAATCAGGAAATCCATGATAGTGAATCGCTCACACATCTCTCTCTTAGTCTCTCCCTCTTCTTTCCCTGCTCTCTCCTAGTCTCTCCCTCTTCTTTCCCTGCTCTCTCATAGTCTCTCCCTCTTCTTCACTCCCTGCTCTCTCCTAGTCTCTCCCTCTTCTTCACTCCCTGCTCTCTCCTAGTCTCTCCCTCTTCTTCTTTCCCTGCTCTCTCCTAGTCTCTCCCTCTTCTTTCCCTGCTCTCTCCTAGTCTCTCCCTCTTCTTCACTCCCTGCTCTCTCCTAGTCTCTCCCTCTTCTTCACTCCCTGCTCTCTCCTAGTCTCTCCCTCTTCTTCACTCCCTGCTCTCTCCTAGTCTCTCCCTCTTTCCCTGCTCTCTCCTAGTCTCTCCCTCTTCTTCACTCCCTGCTCTCTCCTAGTCTCTCCCTCTTCTTCTTTCCCTGCTCTCTCCTAGTCTCTCCCTCTTTCCCTGCTCTCTCCTAGTCTCTCCCTCTTCTTTCCCTGCTCTCTCCTAGTCTCTCCCTCTTCTTCACTCCCTGCTCTCTCCTAGTCTCTCCCTCTTTCCCTGCTCTCTCCTAGTCTCTCCCTCTTCTTCTTTCCCTGCTCTCTCCTAGTCTCTCCCTCTTCTTCACTCCCTGCTCTCTCCTAGTCTCTCCCTCTTCTTCTTTCCCTGCTCTCTCCTAGTCTCTCCCTCTTCTTCTTTCCCTGCTCTCTCCTAGTATCTCCCTCTTCTTCACTCCCTGCTCTCTCCTAGTCTCTCCCTCTTCTTCTTTCCCTGCTCTCTCCTAGTCTCTCCCTCTTCTTCTTTCCCTGCTCTCTCCTAGTCTCTCCCTCTTCTTCACTCCCTGCTCTCTCCTAGTCTCTCCCTCTTCTTCTTTCCCTGCTCTCTCCTAGTCTCTCCCTCTTCTTCTTTCCCTGCTCTCTCCTAGTCTCTCCCTCTTTCCCTGCTCTCTCCTAGTCTCTCCCTCTTCTTCACTCCCTGCTCTCTCCTAGTCTCTCCCTCTTTCCCTGCTCTCTCCTAGTCTCTCCCTCTTCTTCACTCCCTGCTCTCTCCTAGTCTCTCCCTCTTTCCCTGCTCTCTCCTAGTCTCTCCCTCTTCTTCACTCCCTGCTCTCTCCTAGTCTCTTCCTCTTCTTCTTTCCCTGCTCTCTCTTAGTATCTCCCTCTTCTTCACTCCCTGCTCTCTCCTAGTCTCTCCCTCTTCTTCTTTCCCTGCTCTCTCCTAGTCTATCCCTCTTCTTCACTCCCTGCTCTCTCCTAGTCTCTCCCTCTTCTTCTTTCCCTGCTCCCTTTCTAACTCCACTCCCCTGCTTCTTTCAGGCCACACAGTCACACACTCAATTCAATTTAATTCAAGGGCTTTATTGGCATGGGAAACATATGTTAACATTGCCAAAGCAAGTGAAATAGATAATAAACAAAAGTGATATAAACAATAAAAATGGGTCTCCCTCTTTCTCCCTTTCTCTTATATATACACACATCTCCGTTCAAAAGTTTGGGGTCACTTAGAAATGTCCTTGTTTTTTAAAGAAAAGCAAATTTTTTGTCCATTAAAATAACATCAAAATGATCAGAAATACAGTGTAGACATTGTTGTTGTAAATGACTATTGTAGCTGGAAACGGCTGATTTTTAATGGAAAAAATACCTAGGTGTACAGAGGCCGATTATCAGCAACCATCACTCCTGTGTTCCAATGGCACGTTGTGTTCGCTAATCCAAGTTTATCATTTTAAAAGGCTAATTGATCAGTAGAAAACACTTTTGCAAATATGTTAGCACAGCTGAAAACTGTTGTCCTGATTAAAGAAGCAATACAACTGGCCTTCTTTAGACTAGTTGAGTATCTGGAGCATCAGCATTTGTGGGTTCGATTGCAGGCTCAAAATGGCCAGAAACAAATAACTTTCTTGTGAAACTTATCAGTCTATTCTTGTTCTGAGAAATGGAGGCTATTCCATGCAAGAAATTGCCAAGAAAATTAAGATCTCGTACAACGCTGTGTACTACTCTCTTCACAGAACAGCTCAAACTGGCTCTAACCAGAATAGAAAGATGAGTGTGAGGCCCCGGTGCACAACTGAGCAAGAGGACAAGTACATTAGCCCCCGCGATATGCAACTTTTCAGGGAAGTCAGGAACCAATATACTCAGTCAGTTAGGAAAGCCAAGGCTAGCTTTATCAAACAGAGATTTGCATCCTGTAGCACTAATTCCAAAATGTTTTGGGACACTGTAAAGTCCATGGAGAATGTATATACAGTTGATGTCGGAAGTTTACCTACACCTTAGCCAAATACATTTAAACTCAGTTTTTCACAATTCCTGACATTTAATCCTAGTAAAAATTCCCTGTTTTAGGTCAGTTAGGATCACCACTTTATTTTAAGAATGTGAAATGGCAGAATAATAGTAGAGAGAATGATTTATTTCAGCTTTGATTTCTTTCATCACATTCCCAGTGGGTCAAAAGTTTACATACACTCAATTAGTATTTGGTAGCATTGCCTTTAAATTGTTTAACTTGGGTCAAACTTTCCGGTTAGCCTTCCACAAGCTTCCCACAAAAATGTGGGTGAATTTTGGCCCATTCCTCCTGACAGAGCTGGTGTAACTAAGTCAGGTTTGTAGGCCTCCTTGCTCGCACACGCTTGTTCAGTTCTGCCCACAAATGTTCTATAGGATTGAGGTCAGGGCTTTGTGATGGCCACTCCAATACCTTGACTTTGTTGTCCTTAAGCCATTTGCCACAACTTTGGAAGTATGCTTGGGGTCATTGTCCATTTGGAAGACCCATTTGCGACCAAGCTTTAACTTCCTGACTGATGTCTTGAGATGTTGTTTCAATATATCAACATAATTTTCCTGCCTCATGATGCCATCTATTTTGTGAAGTCCCTCAGTCCCTCCTGCAGCAAAGCACCCCCACAACATGATGCTGCCACCCCCGTGCTTCATGGTTGGGATGGTGTTCGTCGGCTTGCAAGCCTCCCCCTTCTTCCTCCAAACATAACGATGGTCATTATGGCCAAACAGCTCTATTTTTGTTTCATCAGACCAAAGGAAATTTCTCCAAAAAGTACGATCTTTGTCCCCATCTGCAGTTGCAAACCGTAGTCTGGCATTTTTTATGGCAGTTTTGGAGCAGTTTTGGAGCAGGTCCTTTGCTGTTGTTCTAGGATTGATTTGCACTTTTCGCACCAAAGTACATTCATCTCTAGGAGACAGAACGCGTCTCCTTCCTGAGCGGTATGACGGCTGCGTGGTCCCATAGTGTTTATACTTGCGTACTATTGTTTGTACAGATGAACGTGGTACCTTCAGGCGTTTGGAAATTGCTCCCAAGGAACCAGATTTTTGGAGGTCTACATTTTTTTTCTGAGGTCTTGGCTTTCTTTTGATTTTCCCATGATGTCAAGCAAAGAGGCACTGTTTGAAAGTAGTCCTTGAAATACATCCACAGGTACACCTCCAATTGACTCAAATTATGTCAATTAGCCTATCAGAAGCTTCTAAAGCCATGACATTATTTTCAGGAATTTTCCAAGCTGTTTAAAGGCACAGTCAACTTAGTGTATGTAAACTTCTGACCCACTGGAATTGTGATACAGTGAAATAATAATTCCAATAATCTGTCTGTAAACAATTGTTGGAAAAATGACTTGTGTCATGCACAAAGTAGATGTCCTAACAGACTTGCCAAAACTATAGTTTGTTAACATGAAATTTGTGGAGTGGTTGAAAAACGGGTTTTAATGACTCCAACCTACGTGTCTGTGAACTTCCGACTTCAACTGTATATATTTAAGTGACTTGCTCTCTCTTACTGCCTCCTGTGTCCCGCTCTCCTACCTGTCCTCCACAGCCGTGGCCCCCAGCAGGGTGAAGTCCCTCTCGATGAGGTCATAAGCCTGCGCCAGTCGCTGCTCCCTGTCCTGCAGGGCTAGCTTGGCGTCGCTCAGCTGATGACACGCCTCCTCGTACTCTGCTAGGGAAAGACTTCTGTATGCCACACACAGGGTCCGCAAGCCCTCCTGACAGAGGTAAAGGTGAGATGGTTAGGGTTCTCTCTTTGTACTGTGGCCCTATCACTATAGTAGGTATAAGAGTCAGGGTTGTGTGACTGAATATATACAGTACATTCGGAAAGTATTCAGACTCCTTGACTTTTTCCACATTTTGTTACGTTAAAGCCTTATTCTAAAATTGGTTAAATATATTTTTTCTCATCAATCTACACACAATACCCCATAATGACAATGCAAAAACTGTTTTTTATACATTTTTGCAAATGTATAAAAATAAAAAAATGAAATATCACATTTACATAAGTATTCAGACCTTTTACTCAGTACTTTGTTAAAGCACCTTTGGCAGTGATTACATCCTTGAGTCTTCTTGGTTATGACGCTACAAGCTTGACACACCTGTATTTAGGGAGTTTCTCCCATTCTTCTCTGCAGATCCTCTCAAGCTCTGTCAGGTTGGATGGGGAGGTTCGCTGCACAGCTATTTTCAGGTCTCTCCAGAGATGTTCGACCGGGTTCAAGTCAGGGCTCTGCCTGGGCCACTCAAGGACATTCAGAGACTTGTCCTGAAGCCACTCCTGCGTTGTCTTGGCTGTGTGCTTAGGGTCGTTGTCCTGTTGGAATGTGAACCTTCGCCCCAGTCTGAGGTCCTGAGCGCTCTGGAGCAGGTTTTCATCAAGGATCTCTTTGTACATTGCTCCGTTCATCTTTCCCTCGATCCTGACTAGTCTCCCAGTCCCTGCCACTGAAAAACATTACCACAGCATGATGCTGCCACCACCATGCTTCACCGAAGGGATGGTGCCAGGTTTCCTCCAGGCGCAACGCTTGGCATTCAGGTCAACAAGTTCAATCTTGGTTTCATCAGACCAGAGAATCTTGTTTCTCATGGTCTGAGAGTCTTTTAAGTGTCTTTTGGCAAACTCCAAGCGGGCTGTCATGTGCCTTTTACTGAGGAGTGGCTTCCGTCTGGCCATTCTACCATAAAGGCCTGATTGCTGGAGTGCTGCATAAATGGTTGTCCTTCTGGAAGGTTCTCCCATCTCCACAGAGGAACTCTTGAGCTCTGTCAGAGTGACCTTTAGGTTCTTGGTCACCTCCCTGATTGCTCAGTTTCTTGGTGGTTCCAAACGTCTTACATTTAAGAATGATGGAGGCCACTGTGTTCTTGGGGACCTTCAATGCTGCAGAAATGTTTTGGTACCCTTCCCCAGATCTGAGCCTCGACACAATCCTGTCTCTGAGCTCTATGGAAAATTCCTTCAACCTCATGGCTTGGTGTTTGCTCTGACATGCACTGTCAACTATGGGACATTATATAGACTGTGGGCCTTTCCAAATCATGTCCAATCAATTGAATTTACCACAGGTGGTCTCCAATCAAGTTGTAGAAACATCTCAAGGATGATCAATGGTAACAGGATGCACCTGAGCTCAATTTCGAGTCTCATAGCAAAGGGTCTGAATACTTATGTAAAAACCTGTTTTCGCTTTGTCATTATGGGGTTGTGTGTGTAGATTTCTGAGGAAATGTTTTTATTTAATCAATTTTAGAACAAGGCTGTAACGTAACAAACTGTGGTAAAAGTCTATTGGTCTGAATACTTTCCCAACGCACTGTATATATTTAGAGTTTTAGTTATGATACAGGCATATAAGGAGTAAGAGTATTGGGTTAAGGAGTGTGTTTAGGGAATTGGTGTAGGTATAAAGGCAGAGGTAATACTGTATATACAACGTGTGTGCGCGTGTTCGAATACCCGAGCCGACAAGGTAAACATCTGTTGATGTGCCCTTGAGCGAGGAACTTAATCCTGATTTTCTCCAGGGTCGCTGTACTACTATGCCTGACCCTATAAAACAACACATTTCACTGCACCTATCCGGTGTATGTGACAATAAAAAAAAATAAAAAAATTACTATCCTCGTGGGTCCTGGAAATACCCAAAAGTCCTCACGAGGACAAAGGCTATTTTAGGTTTAGTGGTTAAGCCTAAAAGGTTAAGGGTTACAGTTAGGGTTAGGGTAAAGGGTAAGGTTAGGGCTAGGAAAATAGGGAAGAAATGATTTTGAATGGAAATCAATTTAAGGTACCCAAAAGGATAGTAAAAGATATGCTGCGTGTTTGTGTGTATGTGTAGGCTTACCAGAGCGTTCTGCTCCACCCGCGCCCTCACCTGCCCCACCTTCCCTGACACCACTCTGGGGAAGATGGAGGAGTCAGCCCCCTTACAGAACAACAGGTACTCCCCTGGGGACAATAGAGTTAGTTAAGAGAGTGTGAGTGACAGAAAGATCATGTAGAGATAGATCATGTCTATGTGTGTGTGTTTGTATGCGTGTTACCTGCACTAGACTTGACAATGACGCTCATTCTCCTCCTGACAGAGTCAAAGTTCAGCACGTGTAGCAGCTCAAACCTGGAACACACACCAGAGTAGACGTCTCGTTTAGGATCAGACAAAATACACAGCACATTCTAACAATGTACACAGCAACACGAGTGGCTAGAGACAAGCAAAAACACAACAGGCCTTTGTAAAGAGGAATTATCCTTCACTGTCCCTCCCTTTCTTCCATTAGGTGGTGTGTTTAAAATGTTGCAATAAGACAACTTAACTTTAGTAAGACAACACTGCCAAGAGTGTGGCAGCCCTGTGAGAAGACACATAGAAGAGTGTGAAAGCCCTGTGAGAAGACATACAGAAGAGTGTGAAAGCCCTGTGAGAAGACACACAGAAGAGTGTGAAAGCCCTGTGAGAAGACACACAGAAGAGTGTGACAGCCCTGTGAGAAGACACATAGAAGGGTGTGAAAGCCCTGTGAGAAGACACACAGAAGAGTGTGAAAGCCCTGTGAGAAGACATACAGAAGAGTGTGAAAGCCCTGTGAGAAGACATACAGAAGAGTCTGAAAGCCCTGTGAGAAGACACACAGAAGAGTGTGACAGCCCTGTGAGAAGACACATAGAAGAGTGTGACAGCCCTGTGAGAAGACACATAGAAGGGTGTGGCAGCCCTGTGAGAAGACACATAGAAGAGTGTGAAAGCCCTGTGAGAAGACATACAGAAGAGTGTGAAAGCCCTGTGAGAAGACACACAGAAGAGTGTGAAAGCCCTGTGAGAAGACACACAGAAGAGTGTGAAAGCCCTGTGAGAAGACACACAGAAGAGTGTGAAAGCCCTGTGAGAAGACACACAGAAGAGTGTGAAAGCCCTGTGAGAAGACACACAGAAGAGTGTGAAAGCCCTGTGAGAAGATATACAGAAGAGTGTGAAAGCCCTGTGAGATGACACATAGAAGAGTGTGAAAGCCCTGTGAGATGACACATAGAAGAGTGTGAAAGCCCTGTGAGAAGACACACAGAAGAGTGTGAAAGCCCTGTGAGAAGACACACAGAAGAGTGTGAAAGCCCTGTGAGAAGACACACAGAAGAGTGTGACAGCCCTGTGAGAAGACACATAGAAGAGTGTGAAAGCCCTGTGAGAAGACACATAGAAGAGTGTGAAAGCCCTGTGAGAAGACACACAGAAGAGTGTGAAAGCCCTGTGAGAAGACATACAGAAGAGTGTGAAAGCCCTGTGAGAAGACATACAGAAGAGTGTGAAAGCCCTGTGAGAAGACATACAGAAGAGTGTGAAAGCCCTGTGAGAAGACATACAGAAGAGTGTGAAAGCCCTGTGAGAAGACACATAGAAGAGTGTGAAAGCCCTGTGAGAAGACACACAGAAGAGTGTGAAAGCCCTGTGAGAAGACATACAGAAGAGTGTGAAAGCCCTGTGAGAAGACATACAGAAGAGTGTGAAAGCCCTGTGAGAAGACACATAGAAGAGTGTGAAAGCCCTGTGAGAAGACATACAGAAGAGTGTGAAAGCCCTGTGAGAAGACATACAGAAGAGTGTGAAAGCCCTGTGAGAAGACACATACAGTGGGGAGAACAAGTATTTGATACACTGCCGATTATGCAGATTTTCCTACTTACAAAGCATGTAGAGGTTTGTAATTTTTATCATAGGTACACTTCAACTGTGAGAGACGGAATCTAAAACAAAAATCCAGAAAATCACATTGTATGATTTTTAAGTAATTAATTTGCATTTTATTGCATGACATAAGTATTTGATACATCAGAAAAGCAGAACTTAATATTTGGTACAGAAACCTTTGTTTGCAATTACAGAGATCATACGTTTCCTGTAGTTCTTGACCAGGTTTGCACACACTGCAGCAGGGATTTTGGCCCACTCCTCCATACAGACCTTCTCCAGATCCTTCAGGTTTCGGGGCTGTCGCTGGGCAATACGGACTTTCAGCTCCCTCCAAAGATTTTCTATTGGGTTCAGGTCTGGAGACTGGCTAGGCCACTCCAGGACCTTGAGATGCTTCTTACGGAGCCACTCCTTAGTTGCCATGGCTGTGTCCTTCGTGTCGTTGTCATGCTGGAAGACCCAGCCACGACCCATCTTCAATGCTCTTACTGAGGGAAGGAGGTTGTTGGCCAAGATCTCGCGATACATGGCCCCATCCATCCTCCCCTCAATACGGTGCAGTCGTCCTGTCCCCTTTGCAGAAAAGCATCCCCAAAGAATGATGTTTCCACCTCCATGCTTCACGGTTGGGATGGTGTTCTTGGGGTTGTACTCATACTTCTTCTTCCTCCAAACACGGCGAGTGGAGTTAGACCAAAAAGCTCTATTTTTGTCTCATCAGACCACATGACCTTCTCCCATTCCTCCTCTGGATCATCCAGATGGTCATTGGCAAACTTCAGACAGGCCTGGACATGCACTGGCTTAAGCAGGGGGACCTTGCGTGCGCTGCAGGATTTTAATCCATGACGGCGTAGTGTGTTACTAATGGTTTTCTTTGAGACTGTGGTCCCAGCTCTCTTCAGGTCATTGACCAGGTCCTGCCGTGTAGTTCTGGGCTGATCCCTCACCTTCCTCATGATCATTGATGCCCCACGAGGTGAAATCTTGCATGGAGCCCCAGACCGAGGGTGATTGACCGTCATCTTGAACTTCTTCCATTTTCTAATAATTGCGCCAACAGTTGTTTCCTTCTCACCAAGCTGCTTGCCTATTGTCCTGTAGCCCATCCCAGCCTTGTGCAGGTCTACAATTTTATCCCTGATGTCCTTACACAGCTCTCTGGTCTTGGCCATGGAGAGGTTGGAGTATGTTTGATTGAGTGTGTGGACAGGTGTCTTTTATACAGGTAACGAGTTCAAACAGGTGCAGTTAATACAGGTAATGAGTGGAGAGCAGGAGGGCTTCTTAAAGAAAAACTAACAGGTCTGTGAGAGCCGGAATTCTTACTGGTTGGTAGGTGTTCAAATACTTATGTCATGCAATAAAATGCTAATTAATTACTTAAAAATCATACAATGTGATTTTCTGGATTTTTGTTTTAGATTCCGTCTCTCACAGTTGAAGTGTACCTATGATAAAAATTACAGACCTCTACATGCTTTGTAAGTAGGAAAACCTGCAAAATCGGCAGTGTATCAAATACTTGTTCTCCCCACTGTAGAAGAGTGTGAAAGCCCTGTGAGAAGACACACAGAAGAGTGTGAAAGCCCTGTGAGAAGACATACAGAAGAGTGTGGGAGCAGAAGCCCACACAGTAGATCGTGTGGGACAGTGGTTTTTATCAAGGGTTTAAATAGCAGGTTTGGATCCCATAGGCACTGCTTGTATAACATCAGAATCTACATCCCCCTCTGCAGTGGGCTGTCTATGAAACAGCTGTTTAGAGAGAACGAAGGTGTATCTAGGTTTTGACAATTGGCAGCAATATGGATTTAACTTCTATTAATTAGATTGAATTAATAACTTGGGATATGAATGTGTAACTCTATGGTAACTCCATGCTTTCTCAGGAAGCTGTGAAATATGAAAGACCAAATTAAAAGATGTTGTGAGCAGAGCCCCACCTCTCAATCTCATCCTCCTTATTGAGAATCTCCATATGACGGTCTTTGAGTCTTAGATATGTGTACCCCAACCTGAGAGAGAGGGACAGAGAGAGAGGGACAGAGAGAGAGAGAGAGAGGGACAGAGAGAGAGGGACAGAGAGAGAGGGACAGAGAGAGAGGGACAGAGAGAGAGAGAGAGAGAGAGAGGGACAGAGAGAGAGAGGGACAGAGAGAGAGAGAGACAGAGAGAGAGAGAGAGAGAGAGAGAGAGAGAGAGAGAGAGAGAGAGAGAGAGAGAGGGACAGAGAGCGAGATGAGAGAGAGAGAGAGAGAGAGAGAGGGGGACAGAGAGCGAGATGAGAGGGGGACAGAGAGCGAGATGAGAGGGACAGAGAGAGAGGGACAGAGAGAGAGAGAGAGAGAAAGAGAGAGAGAGAGAGAGAGAGAGAGAGAGAGAGAGAGAGAGAGAGAGAGAGAGAGAGAGAGAGAGAGAGAGAGAGAGAGAGGGGGACAGAGAGCGGGATGAGAGGGAGAGAGAGAGAGAGAGGGGGACAGAGAGCGAGATGAGAGAGAGAGAGAGAGGGAGAGGGGGACAGAGAGCGAGATGAGAGGGAGAGAGAGAGAGGGGGGCAGAGAACGAGATGACAGGGAGAGAGAGAGAGGGGGACAGAGAGCGAAATGAGAGGGAGAGAGAGAGAGGGGGACAGAGAGCGAGATGAGAGGGAGAGAGAGAGAGAGGGGGACAGAGAGCGAGATGAGAGGGAGAGAAAGAGAGGGGGACAGAGAGCGAGATGAGAGGGAGAGAGAGAGAGGGGGACAGAGAGCGAGATGAGAGAGAGAGAGAGGGGGGGACAGAGAGCGAGATGAGAGGGAGAGAGAGTGTTCAGTAGGTTAGAGAAAAGGCATGACTATTTGTGTGCTTGTCTGTATTATCCCTAAGTGTGTGTGTGTATCACCAAGTGTGTGTGTATTGTTAAGTGTGTGCATGTATTGCTTAGTATGTGCGTGTGTCTGTGTTCTTCAGTATGTGTGTGTCCTTCAGTATGTGTGTGTCCATTCTTCAGTGTGTGTGTGTGTGTGTCCTTCAGTGTGTGTGTTTCAGTGTGTGTGTGTTTCAGTGCGTGTGAGTGTGTGCTTCAGTGTGTGTGTTTGTGTTCTTCAGTGTGTGTGTCCGTTCTTCAGTGTGTGTGTGTGTGTGTGTGTGTGTGTGTGTGTGTGTGTGTGTGTGTGGGTCCTTCAGTGTGTGTGTGTGTGTGTGTGTGTGTGTGTGTGTGTGTGTGTGCGCGCGTGTTTTTCAGTGTGTGTGTGTGTGTGTGTCCTTCAGTGTATGTGTGTCATCAGTGTGTGTGTGTGTGTGTGTGTTCTTCAGTGTGTGTGTGTGTGTGTGTGTGTGTGTGTGTCCTTCACTGTGCGTGTGTGTGTCCTTCAGTGTGTGTGTGTGTGTCCTTCAGTGTGCGTGTGTGTCCTTCACTGTGCGTGTGTGTGTCCTTCACTGTGCGTGTGTCTGTCCTTCACTGTGCGTGTGTGTGTCCTTCACTGTGCGTGTGTGTCCGTTCTTCAGTGTGTGTGTGTGTGTGTGTGTGTGGGTCCTTCAGTGCGTGCGTGCGTGTGTGTGTGTGTGTATATGTGTGTCCTTCAGTGTGTGTGTGTGTGTGTGTGTTCTTCAGTGTGTGTGTGTGTGTGTGTCCTTCACTGTGCGTGTGTGTGTCCTTCAGTGTGCGTGTGTGTGTCCTTCAGTGTATGTGTGTCCTTCAGTGTGTGTGTGTGTGTGTTCTTCAGTGTGTGTGTGTGTGTGTGTGTGTCCTTCACTGTGCGTGTGTGTGTCCTTCAGTGTGCGTGTGTGTGTTCTTCAGTGTGCGTGTGTGTGTGTGTCCTTCAGTGTGCGTGTGTGTCCTTCAGTGTGCGTGTGTGTGTCCTTCAGTGTGCGTGTGTGTGTCCTTCAGTGTGCATGTGTGTGTGTCATTCAGTGTGTGTGTGTGTGTGTGTCCTTCAGTGTGCGTGTGTGTGTTCTTCACTGTGCGTGTGTGTCCTTCAGTGTGCGTGTGTGTCCTTCAGTGTGCGTGTGTGTGTTCTTCACTGTGCGTGTGTGTCCTTCAGTGTGCGTGTGTGTGTGTGTGTCCTTCACTGTGCGTGTGTGTCCTTCAGTGCGCGTGTGTGTGTCCTTCACTGTGCGTGTGTGTGTCCTTCAGTGTGCGTGTGTGTCCTGCAGTGTGCGTGTGTGTGTTCTTCACTGTGCGTGTGTGTGTCCTTCAGTGTGCGTGTGTGTCCTTCAGTGTGCGTGTGTGTCCTTCAGTGTGCGTGTGTGTCCTTCAGTGTGCGTGTGTGTGTTCTTCAGTGTGCGTGCGTGTGTCCTTCAGTGTGCGCGTGTGTCCTTCAGTGTGCGTGTGTGTGTCCTTCACTGTGCGTGTGTGTCCTTCACTGTGCGTGTGTGTGTCCTTCACTGTGCGTGTGTGTGTCCTTCACTGTGCGTGTGTGTGCTTCACTGTGCGTGTGTGTGTCCTTCACTGTGCGTGTGTGTGTTCTTCAGTGTGCGCGTGTGTCCTTCAGTGTGCGTGTGTGTCCTTCACTGTGCGTGTGTGTGTCCTTCACTGTGCGTGTGTCTGTCCTTCACTGTGCGTGTGTGTGTCCTTCACTGTGCGTGTGTGTGTTCTTCAGTGTGTGTGTGTGTCCGTTCTTCAGTGTGTGTGTGTGTGTGTGTGTGTGTGTGTGTGTGTGTGTGTGTGTGTGTGTGTGGGTCCTTCAGTGCGTGCGTGCGTGTGTGTGTGTCCTTCACTGTGTGTGTGTGTGTCCTTCACTGTGCGTGTGTGTCCTTCAGTGTGTGTGTGTCCTTCAGTGTGCGTGTGTGTCCTTCACTGTGTGTGTGTGTGTGTCCTTCAGTGTGTGCGTGTCCTTCAGTGTGTGTGTTCTTCAGTGTGTGTGTGTGTGTGTGTGTGTGTGTACTTCACTGTGTGTGTGTGTGTCCTTCACTGTGCGTGTGTGTCCTTCAGTGTGTGTGTGTCCTTCAGTGTGCGTGTGTCCTTCAGTGTGCGTGTGTCCTTCAGTGTGCGTGTGTGTGTCCTTCAGTGTGCGTGTGTGTGTTCTTCAGTGTGCGTGTGTGTGTCCTTCAGTGTGTGTGTGTCCTTCAGTGTGTGTGTGTGTCCGTTCTTCAGTGTGTGTGTGTGTGTGTGTGTGTGTGTGTGTGTGGGTCCTTCAGTGCGTGCGTGCGTGTGTGTGTGTGTGTCCTTCAGTGTGTGTGTGTGTGTGTATGTGTCCTTCACTGTGCGTGTGTGTGTCC